>NW_026112053.1:1633883-1843883 GCF_024679095.1 Eriocheir sinensis | reverse complement strand
TTCATCTCTCGAACCATATCCTAGAGACGCTGTATGTGCGTCATGGTCATTGGACTATTCTACGTAGTCTGTAAAACCAGGATATGGCATGGAGGTTATGTTTTGTCTGCTTGTATTGAAGGGGTTAACAGTATTCAGAAATATAATATATTATTCTCTCACAAATATTAATGAAAGGGGTAATTTGAGATAAATCTCGTGCCCTTCAAAATTTGATTGTTTCCGCGCGTGACGACAGCGGCCCCGCCAGCCGCCGCCGCCACACTAAAAACTCGTAAGTCAAAAAAACTCAAAACAGTCAGTCGTCGTGGCAAGCGGACTGTGCAGGTCACCATCTTAATTATTGTCCCCGAGGAAACTCAGTACGGTGAGTATTGAATACAGATCTGGATCACCACCATAATTATGTGAGAGAGAGAGAGAGAGAGAGAGAGAGAGAGAGAGAGAGAGAGAGAGAGAGAGAGAGAGAGAGAGAGAGAGAGAGAGAGAGAGAGAGAGAGAGAGCGTTGCACGTATGTATGGACACAGTTACACCAGAGAGAGAGAGAGAGAGAGAGAGAGAGAGAGAGAGAGAGAGAACCTATCATTAATATATATTTTTGATATGTAATTTAGGCAACTAACCAATTTGCATGATTATATAATTGTAATAATTATATAAAATTATATACATAACTATCATAAGTGATTTGATTTTCATGGATAAATGCTAATAAAATTTAATTATATATTTCTAATAGCTTTAACCTTTTTATATTTCAAATAGCTTTAACCTTTTGCTGCAGGTGCCGACTGTCACGCCATCCACTAATTAAAATCAAGAAACCTATCCCTTCATGCAATGGATCTCTGTTCAAGGGAGTTGGCTTTTATTTTTCTTTCAGTTAGTAGGATTTATTATAATGTTTGTGGCTACTGTGCACTATATAACCTTTGTATCTGTGTAGTGCAGCGACTAGCCTGATAGGCGAGCCTCCCATACTCCCTCTGCCAGGCGGGTACTACTTTGGCTGACTGGTTAGGGAGTGGTTCTCCCGTCTCGCTGGTCGCGGGTTCGATCCCCGGCGCCGGCAAAACCTTTCCTTGTCTGGATTAATTTCTCGTTTATTATGCTCTCCGAAGTTCATAGAAAATGGGAAATCTCACCACATAAATTAATCTACATAGGAATGGGGAGCCGTGTAGTGCAGCTACTAGCCTGATAGGTGAGCCTCCAATACTCCCTCTGCCAGGGGGTACCTCTTTGGCCGACTGGTAAAGGAGTGGCTCTCTCGTCTCGCTGGTCGCGGGTTCGATCCCCGGGCGCCGGCAAAACCTTTCCTTGTCTGGATTAATTTCTCGTGTGTTTCGTTACACGCAGAGGTTGTATGGGAGTGTATAAAAGAGTAAATCTTGGCATTTCATCTGTAGCCTACTTTAAATAAAAACTGTGCATTTTATTCTTTTCTAATAATTCAGTAGCCTACTTACTTTAAACAAAAATTGTGCATTTTTTTTATTTAACCCTTTCCTTATGCGCAGTGCGGACGCGACTATCTCCTCAGGCGCAGTCGGGCAGCCCAATTGGGGGTCTCTTTTAACCTCTATCTCAAAAACTGTTCATCACAGCTAAAAACCAAAAACACCATTGGAAATCGGAGGTCCAGATCTATAGGAGTCGGTTATGTATGCCTCTCTTGCGAACGTACATGCACGTTCAGGGAGCGTTAAATGTCAACACTTACGTCGGTGCGTGCAGGATGATCAGCCATATTGAGGGAACTGTGGATATCTCTCCTTCCGATTCTGGCAAGGGAGTATTGCCAACTGCAATATTTACAACTATTTGGTCAAAGAATCAGTCAGGTGATAGGTGAAGCTATGCAAAAATGCCGCTATATTGGGCAAAACCATCCACCAGTTACTCGTCCGTAGAATTGCCGCGCTGGGCTGTTATAATTTTCCACCAAATTTAGTGAAGACCCCACTCAATTGACAATCCTGTGTTGTGAGAATGTCGTGCCCAGAAATTCGGGGCACTAAATCATGTTAAAAGAGAATTCAACTGATGGGGTATCTGGGGAAAAATCAAAAGGGACTCACCCTGGGGGTAGAGTTGCTGCCACCACCCAGAGATCTACCGATAAACTATGTCACCGGTAGCTCACTGGGAACCTTAAAATATATGTATATAAAAAAACTAAGGACTTAATTAGGGGTTAAAGTGACCCACAGCGAGACTCTGATCCCTTGGCCAGGGGGTAACGTGGGGAGCGGGGAAGCTCGGGGCGGTAAAAGAGTACTTTAACTACACAGCCGTCCGGACAAAACTCACGACGGGGAGAAGAGATTAGAAATAAAGGCCTAACAGTATGGGTTGGTACATTTATTCATGTGATGCTTAGTTTAGGAGGTACACATAGTCATAACTGATGACACGGTTTACAGTTAACAGCTAATTGAAGGCACGATATTCCCGAAACTGACAGAAGTGGGCGAATAGACACACGACCGAGTTCTAGTTTCTCCTCTCACAATGGTAGTCAAACATGGCTGAGAATTCTCTACGAAAAACCTTACCCTTGCGCGGGTGTACATCTACTGCAAAACCAGGTACATAAGATATAGGAAAATTCAGGGAGGGGAAAACTTTACACTTCCGAGGAGGCCCGTACACGGCGAGAACAATTTCCGTCGAAAACGACAAACATACAGCCCCCTATTTTACTAACACTTCTTACCCTAGAGATAAACCACAGATTAATGGCCTATATGCCTATATACTTACAAAGTACTTTCCGTAATAGGGGCATAAGAAGGTCATTTTGGGGGGCTCGATTCCCCGTTCCTACTTCCCCGCCAGGCTCCAAGAACGCTGACGGTGGTTTCCTTCCTACAACCCTTATCACGGAAAGAAGATGAATATTGAGGTCAACAACTAAAAGAACACATCGGGACAGAATCACCGGTTCGTGTAGGTGTATGGGGCGTGTGGTGTGGTGTGAGTGGTTGTGTGTGTGGCAGAGAGTTGACCGCCAGACCTGCGAGCAAGTAGTGGGTTGAGCGGGCGAATGATCGAGAGCCTATTTCATTTACTGGGATCAGAAATGCATTTACAGGATAATTAGGACACACATTGGCTAAAGGGGAGACGTTAATTAACACTGGGGGGTACGGAGGGGGGAAAAAATGGGGTGGCGAAGGCGGGAGAGTCACGTTAGTACATACCTGCGAGCAAGTAGTGGGTTGAGCGGGCGAATGATGCCCAGGAAGACGCTACCCAGAGTTTTATACTTGCCCTGCGGCGGCCCCGTAGGGGCGGGAAGAGGGACCAAGTAGCTGATTTATAATCTATTGAGGTTTTATTTAAAATGAAGGAAAATTAGGGTAGTTTATATATGGTTACGGTTTCTTAACTTGCAAGGTGACATTAACTTTTGGAGCAGCGTAAAAATCTATGCTAGGTGGATGACTTTAACAGATAGGACATGTACAAGCAAGAGCTGACAACAACTCCGAAATGCATGCTCTGGTAGGGGGAGGGGAGGAAAGGGGGGGGGGGGGGGGCGGTAGACGCTAAGTTCTGGCGGGAAATTGACGTGAAAGGATTGCACCACCTTGTGTAATTGTAGTCTGAGGGGGGGGGGGGTAAACTTGTTATATTCTACAATATAGAGACAAATACAAGCCTTCCGATACTTAGAATTATAGATTGTGAGTAATGATAGCTTCTTATAAGTACTTACATACCTATGATGGCCTTGTAGTGACTTATAATCACTTATAACTACTTATGCTCACTTATAACTACTTGTAATCACTTATAATGACTTAACCTACGTCTTTTCCTTATACTACTAAGTTTCTCCTCCTCCCTATACATCCCGGCATTACACGAGACCTTCCCCCGGTAAATAGATTTTTTCGCGGCTCGTCGGCACCTTGCCTCTCCCATACATGTTCCAACAAACAAACGAACGAACCCAAGGAAACTGTGTGTGAGAGGGGAGAACCTACTACCAAGGGGACTTCCCTTCCCCGACTGCGCTGACACATCTCTCTGAATCACCCTCGTGGTACCTGTCGGTCCACTTGCACCTACGTACCCCTGGGGGTCGTTTCTCTGACTGAACTGGGCAAAGTATGGGAATGGATATGAATATCCCAGCCAACCTCACACCGGGGCCGCAAGCTGGGGAACAGACTAGTCCGCCTGTAGCATTCTCGCTGTCGAGTTACCCCCTGGAAATAGGTGCACAATCATCCTACCTGTCTTTCGATCACAAACATTCATCCATACACGCAACCTTGCACTGCCCACCCATTCCTCAGCAACTGGGGAGCGCCCGACAGTTCCTGAATTAGTGAATCTGACCCCGAATGGTGTTGGCTGTCAAGTTAGACTTTCTCATCAAACTCCCGAATTAAAATACCCTGTCCACTCTCACACTAATCCCTGACCGCTCTGATAAGACACCTGAAAGAAAACTATATAGGGGGGAAGTAACCCGGACTTAATTCTCCCGGCTCACACACGCAGGTCCTTTACGCACGCCTAAACCCATACATCCTAAGGCATTCAGCATTAACACTCCTCAATCAACCTCCAGGGGGGTCTGCGCACTCGCGGTGGCAATTGTTCGTCTTCTGGCTCGGGTTCAAAAGGACATTCAGGCGGTTCGACCAGCCACTCCTCTTCCCCTATGTAGGGCTTTACTTGTCCAGCAGCTCGTTGCACCTTTTTCCCTGTGAACAAGCTTTCCATCACGTACACGCTCCCACCCAAATGTTTTTCCACCACTCGGTAAACCCCATCCCACCTGGGATTTAGCTTCCGGCAGGTGCCCGGTATCGTGGTTTCTCTCTTCACCCATACCAGTGAGCCCACCTCCACCGCTTGGTTGACCCGCCTTCGATTGGCAACTTGGCGGTAATGTCTGGACTGCGCTAGTGGGTACTGCGGATAAGGGCGTGTGCCTCCGCCATCTCCTCGTCTCCGCCGTCGACCGACGGGAGTGCCGCCCTCACTAACCTGGGTGGATGTCGAGAGAAGAAGGCGAAGTAAGGCTGTTGTCCCGTGGCAGGGTTGAAGTAGTTGGGGCCAACGAAAAGGGTGGCCCTGGCAGAGGGCGGAGAGGACCGCCTTGAGGTTTCGATGCATCCTTTCCGTGATGCCGTTGACTTGGGGGTGGTAGGGAGTCGTGTAGAACAGGGTGATGTGGTGCTTGTGGCAGAACTGCTGGAACTCTCTGCTGGTGAATTCTCCTCCGTTGTCCAGCACGATGCCACGAGGGGTCCCGTAGTCTGCCAGGTACTGCCACAGTGCGTGTGTGATGTGTGTGGTGTATTTTGTTTTAAGGGGGAAGAAGCTAACAAGCATACTATTATGGTCTACTACCGTGAGAGCATAACGGAAACCGTGACTCCCTCTTCCTCTTCCTCCTATTCCTCTCCTTGTCCCTCTTCATCAATTACCTACATGTTTTCCATATCCTTCCTACCATTTTCTTTCTCCTCCTCCTCTTCTTCAGCTTCTGCCACAACAGCGGCAGAAGATCTGTGACAACTAGGGAAACTTTAAGCATAGTACAGGTTTTATCCGTCGCGAGAAAGTGCTTTCAGCTGTGTTCTTAGTTAATATCCCACGGCTAAAGCCACCAGTGTCGTGCCCGGAAATTCGGGGCACTATATGATGTTAAAAGAAAATTCAACTAATGGGGTATCTGGGGATAATCAAGGGGGACTCACCCTGGGGGTAGAGTTGCTGCCACCACCCAGAGTCTACCGATAAACTATGTCACCGGTGTAGTTCACTGGGAACCTTAAAGTATATGTATATAAAAAGACTAAGGACTTAATCAGGTGTTAAGGGGAGCGTCTGCCATGTTCTAAGATATTATCAGAGGATCACCGTTTTCTCACAGGTGATGTGTACCTTGAGTAGGAACATCATGTACAGTTTTGGTGAAGATTTGTTGAAAAAAAAAAATTATGAATTTTTTTTCAAAAATTTCAAAATTTTGAAATTGAAAAAAAGCATATTTAGAGTTTAGATAGCTCAAAGCTAATTTTTTTTCTCTTTCCAACGCTATCTTTATGTTTGTGCTAGGTCCATAAATAACTTAGAAATATCAAATAAATGCGCGTGTGACCCTGTTTTGAGAAAACGAAGGAAAACTAAATTTATCGATCGCCCATCGATTCTGCTCTCCGATGACAATGTATTGGTAATGAATGTCAATGTAACTCTAACCCTGTGTAAAAAAATATCCTCTATTGCAAAAATTACGGACATAAAAGCACTGATTCATGTATGCATATTTTGGAGCGTAAAGCGCTCTGTATGGCAACACTACCAGATATTTAAAGGGCCGCCAGACCGCGCGAGGATTTAAATTTTAAAAAACTAACCTCGCCACGTGACACCCCATTGTATCCCTGGTATGATGAGCCCATAAAGTGAATTTCGAGGAATTATAAATATTCATCAAAAATACCCCCCCAGACGCTCCCCTTAAAGTGACACAGAGCGAGACTCTGATCCCTTGGGCAGGGGGTAACTTGGGGAGCGGGGAAAACTCGGGGCGGTAAAAGGGTACTTTAACTGCACAGCCGTCCGGACAAAACTCACGACGGGGAGAAGAGATAAGAAATAAAGGCCTATAAATATGGGTTGGTACATTTATTCATGTGATACTAAGTTTAGGAGGTATACATAGTCATAATTGATGACACGGTTTACAGTTAACAGCTAATTGAAGGCACGATTTTCCCGAAACTGACAGAAGTGGGCGAAATGGATACACGACTGAGTTCTAATTTCTCCTCTCACAATGGTAATCAGAACATGGTTGAGAATTCTCTGCGAAAAAAACTTTACCTTTGCGCGGGTGTACATCTATTGCAAAACCAGGTACATAAGATATATGAAAAACTCAGGGAGGGGAAACTTTACACTTCCGTAATGATAGCTTCTTATAATTACTTACATACCTATGATGGCCTTGTAGTGACTTATAATCACTTATAACTACTTATGCTCACTTATAACTACTTGTAATCACTTATAATGACAACCTACGTCTTTTCCTGATACTTCTAAGCTTCTCCTCCTCCCTATACATCCCGGCATTACATTAACAATGCCTCCTTCATATCCTTATACTCACGAGAGTCCTCATCCAATCTATGAATCACCTCCAAAGCTTTACCTTCAAAAAGACTCATGAATTGCACACCCTTGGTGACATCATACTACATTAAATTAGCGGCTTCCTCAAACCGCGCTATAAATATCTCAATCTTGTCGCCTTCCTTGAAATGATTAAGCTTTAGCGAAACTATTATTCTGAGAGTTATTACCATTCCCATTATTCGCCGCTAGCTCGGCTAGTTTTACTGCGTGTGCCTCCTTTTCTCGTACTCTTTCAGCTTCCAGTTTCCGTAATTCTAGCTGGTGTTGCTCCCTTTCTTTTACTCTCGCTTCCTCTTGCGCGGTGAGTATGTACTCATTGGTTTCCTTAGCATTTAACCCTATCTCTTCCGCTTCCTATTTCCACTGTGATAAAGACATCTTGCTAGATAAATACTTCACGAGCCTAACAGCCCATACTTCTCCTATGGAGTGTGAGGTCAGGTTCCGGGCGCCTATTAATGTGGGGTTCTTGAAAAAGGTCTGGGCTTCTAAAAATCTCGATGTATTTTCAGCAATAAAATTATAAATTAAATTATCTGAAAATTGAGTTCTCAGACTCACATCCCCTTTCTCGTCACTTGTTTAGACCAATCACACTTCTCATAGGATAAGCACAGACCAGATGAGCCTGCTCTTACGTTTATTTAAAACAAGGAAAACTCGCTGAAAATAAGGAATTAATTAATTCCTGGCACACAGCTACCTAACTAACTGGCTTAAACTATCCTAGGCACGAACTGTACTTAGCTGCGTGGATGGGCGCGCCAGATGCCGCACCCTGCTGCCACGTGGTCCGTCGCCCACGATGGAGTCCTCCAGCCTCTTCTCGTAACCTCCCAAGGTGCTCCACACAGCAAACACGCCTCTCGTAACCTCCCAAGGGTTTCCCACACCTGCAGTACACAGTCACTTGACTTGTGGATACGGCATGGCAGAAAAACCACCACAATACACGTGGCGCGGGAGTACAGGGAGAAGGACGTCCTTGCGGGGCTGGGTCACTAGTGGAAGAGAAGGGTGCGCCACCGACCCACGGTCACTCCAGCCGCCCCGGCCCGCGGTCAAGATGCCAGCACTCGCCACAACTGACATCTCATGTTCTGCGTAACACTTAACTGACGCCCTAACGGCTATGGGTTATTATTTACTAATAACCTAACACCATGCACTTAGTAATAGTGGGTCATGCATCCCACGAATATTTCAGCATTGGCAGCAATAGGCGATAAGAATTTGAATAAGCTCCTGCCCCCGCCTGGCCTGGGTTGGGTAGGTAGGTAGAAATTTCCCGCCTTCTAAGGACTTATTTCCCGCTCTCTAAATAAAATGGCGGAGACTTCCACGGAATTTTCCACGGGCTATTTCTTGAAATAAGGAATTCATGACATTGAGTTTCAAATCATTACTACTATCGCAGACTGACAACCGTTTCCTATCGCTATCATACTTTATCCACGACCTTGGACACTGTTACAATCAGGTTACCGGAGCATGATGATGGCAACCCCAGATTTGTGTACCCCAAGTATAAATATTGTGTGGTCACTGTCCTGTCTGTTCCACTATTGAATTGCATCTATTGAATGAGCGGTATTTCTTAACATCTACCCCAAGCATCTTTTCAATTTTTCAACTTCCTTCATGTCCTCAAGTTGTTCCCCTGTCCCAAACAAACAGGTCTTCTCCGTCAGTTGTCTAGTCTCTTCATCACCCCTGCAATCATGTCACCTCTCTCGCCTTAGTGTGTGTGTGTGTGTGTGTGTGTGTGTGTGTGTGTGTGTGTGTGTGTGTGTGTTGGTCAGTGTGTGGGTGAGAATGTATGCTTTCTTACAAGACTTAGCAAGAAATAATTAACATGTTTTTTTTGTTTTTTACATCAAAGGGGAACAAAAATAGTACAAAAAAGCCCGCTACTCGTCGTTCCCACAGAAGTAAAAAGTAGAGTAGCCAAAAGAGAGGTCAATGCCGGGTGGAGAGGTGTCTTGATACACTCGTCTTGAAAGAGGTCAAGTCATAGACAGGAGGAAATACAGACGAAGGATGATTGTTCCAGAGTTTACCAGTGAAGGGGATGGAAGCATGGATATGCTGGTTAACTCTTGCATAAGGGTTTGGACAGTATAGGGATAAGCATGAGTAGAAAGTCGTGTGCAGCGGGGCCGCGGGAGGGGGGAGGCATGCAGTTAGGAAGTTCAGAGTAGCAGTCAGCGTGAAAATATCGATAGAAGATAGAAAGAGAGGCAACATGGCGGCGGAATTTAAGAGGTAGAAGGCTGTCAGTAAGAGGAGGAAAGCTGATGAGACGAAGAGCCTTAGACTCCTCTCTGTCCAGAAGAGCTGTGTGAGTGGAGGCCCCCCACACGTGAGATGCGGGGGAGAAGAACTGGTGGAGACGATACAGAAAGTATCCATCCACTCTTAATCTATTATCCAGGTTAGCAAACTTCATTATGATTCATTGTAATTTTGGCCACTCAATTCTATTTTCTTATACAGGAACACTTGTATTGTGTATTGTGGGCTTTTTTGTCTTTTGTTTCTGAATGCCCTTGAGCTTCTTCTGTTACTATAAAAGTGAATCTAAACACGATCAATCACAGTAATCTAACCAAATCAAAATTACTATCCTAACCTGGCCCATCTAAATATCATGACCTAATTCATTTGTATAACCTTCCCCATCCTAGTATGAATAAAACCTGGCCCATCTAAATACTGTGTCACAACCTATTTCATCTGTATAACCTTCCCCATCCTAGTATGAATAAAACCTGGCCCATCTAAATACTGTATCACAACCTATTTCATCTGTATAATGTAACGACCCTTCAAGGCGTACGCTCGAGGGTCGTTCCGGGTGCTCATCACAACTACCATCTCCACACTACTTCCTAACGAGCCCCAGCCATCAGCACCAAGACCCCGATACTTCGAGACCTCAACACCTCAATTCCAGCTACTGTGTCGACCACAACGTTTCGACATTTAACTAGTGATTTGTGATAATATATATAATTTAACGGGGGGTGGATTATTGTAAATCACCAGTTTAGTAGTTAACCATCCTGTTCACGATTATTACCAGCCCTGTCCACTAGTCGTTAGCCATTTTGTTTCCGGTTAAGGCTAGTGATCCTTTTTTTTGGTATTTAACCCTAATTACCTGGTTAATGCTAGATAGTTACCATCAGTATCAATAATAAGCCCTCATTATTCGGCTGTGATCCCTGTTAACCATTGCTAAAGAACACCTTTGGTCATAATTGACCTGCTAGTCATTCAACTGAATAACAGTAAGCCTCTTATTGCCTTATAACCTTTTTCGTGTCATTTATAAGGCCACTTGCAGGTTTCACTTATAGTTTGTTGAACTCTTCGTCATGACTACATTTGACGCCGTAGAATTTGCAGGTAACCCCAAAATAAAAGGAATTTAAAAAGGCAAAAGTCTCTAAAGACGATCTAAAGTACATTTCTAAAACTTCCAACATCCCTTTCACTTCAGATGTTAGGAGGGATCAATTAAGAACTCTCATCCCTGCCCATCTTGGGGATACAGAAACAGTCAAATTCCCTAATCATAATGCTGATGCTCAGCTCATGTTAGAAATTTGAAAAGATCGAAATGCAAGCGAAGCTACTTGAGCTAGAACATGCAGAAAGAGAAAGAGTCAGGGAACAGGAGAAGAGACCGAATTAGGGAACAGGAGGAAAGAGACCGAATTAGGGACCAGGAGGAAAGAGACAAAGCTAGGGAACATGAGTTGCAAATTAGGGAGCAAGAGGAACAAATTAGACAACAAGAACAGGAAATGAAACTCAAACAGCTAGAACTGGAAATTGAAGATAAGGCGAGAAATCATGCTTACCAACTACAACAGCTCAATTCAAAACCACCTGCAGAGACTCAAATTCCCCGTAAAACTGACTTGTTAAAGTATGTCAAACTGATTCCCTCTTTCCCTGATGAAAATCCCGAAGCTTTCTTCAGATAATTTGAGTCAACAGCTACTCACTTTGAAATTCCTCCAGTAGATTGGGTATGGCTTATCGAGCCTAAGCTGTCTGACAAGGCTCTAACAATCTGTAATCACACTGAAGACAATACCAACTATAAAACAGTTAATGAGGCCATTTTAGTTGCTTATTCCATCACTAAAGAGGGTTACCGCCAGGTTTTTCATGACCCTAGTAAACTACAATATCAAACTTACACAGAGTTCGCGTCTGACAAAATTCGTGCATTAAAGGGCTGGTTAAAGTCAGCAGCAGTAAGTACCTTTGACGACCTGTTTGTTCAGCTTGGTCACTATTGAATAGTTCCTATGAAGAGTTCCACACTCTATCAAGGTTCACATCATTGACAAGGAGGAGACAGATTTAATGAAGGCAGCCAAGTTGGCTGACAATTATGCTCTAATTCACAAGTCGCCAACAAGGGAGAGGAAGCACCTCAACCCTAATGTTAGGTTGCCTGGTAGTTCTGAAGGTGCTGAATCCACTAAGACTAGGGATGGTAAACCTAATCCTGTGTGTTTCTTTTGTCGGGGCACGTAATTACAACGTGTCCCGACCCCAAATGCAAAGTGGCAAAGCCGGCTACAAAAAAGCCTGTGGCTTCCATTCAAACTCTGCCACGCAAAGCTGATGACCCATTCCAACCCTTCCGTTCCACCGGTACAGTTTCTCTTGACCCTGGCCAGCCGAAGCATCCTGTTAGGATAGTTCGGAATACATGTGCCGCCCAATCCCTCATTAGGCAGTCTGCCTTGCCTAACATTTCTGACAACTACACCGGTGAAATGGTGTACCTGAAGGACTTTCATGATCCTTTTTCCCCACATCTTGCCAGGGTGGACCGGAGGTGTGGCTTAGTTCAGGGGGCTGTTAAGGTGGGTGTAAGTGAAGATAAGATGTTGTCCATCCCTGATGTTGACATAATCCTTGACAACGATCTTACGGGAAGCCTGGTATATCCATCATTGATAATATGTAAGTCACCCTTGTCCGAGACTCCAACAGCTGATCTCGAACAAGATCAACCCGGCTTACTCCCTAGTTGCGCCATTACTAGATCACAATCCAAAGCTGGTAAAATCTCTGAGCCTACCTTACCTCCCCAGAGTCTCATTCCAACTATTTTCACTGAACAAAGCCTTAAAGAAGCCCAGCAAAGTGACCCTTCCCTGACTCAGTTGCATGCTAAGGCTATTTCCAAGGATAATATACTTCATCCTCCCTCATATATGAAATGTGGATATATTATAATGTACATATGAGTGTGTGACTGTGTGTCTAAGCACAGGCTCAGTGCCTTTGCCAGGATGTTATGGAACACGTCAGAGCTGATGGCCGTGGCAACACATGCTTGGCTGATACCAATTCAGCAATTGATGACAAATCATCGCCAGTCATCAACCGGAAGCCCCACCCTTCCGGACGAACTACAAGCAAATAAAAGGAGCGAACAACGCGCAGACAGGGGAGAAGACGAGAGAAGACAGCGGGTCGCGGGTAGCGGTACAACTGTTAATATAGTTTAAATACATTTTGTATTTGTATTGACCCTGTGAGAGAGAGAACTAAAGTGAACTAAAGTAAACTTATAACGACTACCGCTCGGCCAAAATATAATCCACATCACTTGGCTTAAAAGTAAAGGTTATTGTGTTATCTCACTTACTACAATCAACTTGTAGAGCAGGCAACGGTACACCGGACCTGACGAGAGATAGTAGTTCGCGCCTTAAACTTAACACTTAACACCAACTACTTTAAAAAGTAAAAACACTTAACATTAGTGGTGGCAGTGGTGGGTTAACTACTATCTCTCTTTTAAGTTAAGTGATGTGGATTATGTTTTGGCCGAGCGGCAGCCGTTTGTGGGGTTCTTGAAAGGTCTGGACTTCCGAAAATCCCGTAAATTCTCAGCAATAAAAAAAATATAAAATATAGTATCTGAAAATTGAGTTACCAGACTCACAGCCCCTTGTAGTCACTTATATTATTTATATATGTCCAGTCACACTACTCATAGGACAAGCAAAGACCAGATGAACCTGCTCTTAAATTTATTTGAAGCAACAAAGAAAACTCGCTGGAAATTAAGAAATAATTAATTTAATTCCAGGCACACAGCAACCTAGCTATCTATCTTAAAACATCCTGTGCAAATAGATTACTTAACTGTAGGTGGGCGAAGCAGAAGCCACCTCTGATCTACCTCGTGGTCCGTTCGGCACTGGAGTTCTCCTTCAGGCCTCTCTCGTACCTCTCTGCAACACGCCGTGCCGTCCTCGTACCACCCAAGGGCTCCCTCGCCTGTAGCACACAGTCAAACTGACTTGTGGATACTAATCAGGACAGGAAAACCACCACGGAGGACACGTGGCGTGGGAGGCTGGTGAGGGACGTCCGGACGCGGTGAAGTCTGGGAGGAAGATGGCGTGTGGGGAGCGCCAAGACCCACAAGCCTCAGCTGCGGTCAAGATGCCAGCTCTCGCCACATTGACATCTCGTTTTCTGTGTGACACTTACGCTAAACGCCCTACGGCTATGGTTTATTATTTATTAATAACCTAACACATGCACTAGGTAATAGTGGGTCATGCATCCCCCCCATAGCTCAGCTTTGGCAGCAATAACGAATATGATTTGAAATAGGTGATGTTTCCCGCCTGCCTGGTGATGCATCTTCCCGCTCTCTCAATCAAAATGGCGGGGACTCCCGCGGTATTTTTCCACGGGCTATTCCTTGAATAATGAAATCATGACATTTCGCCCCCCCCTTTAAGAAAACTTTTGTCTTCAGAGAAAAGTTTTTTTAACTGATACGCTGCCAACACTGGTAACATGCCCTACAACTGCACCTACAATTAGCATGTTCCTGACAGTACGTTCTCACACTTTTTCACACACCCTCTCATACTGTGGTGTATGTCAGTTAACCTCTCCTCAGGTAATTGACGGTTCGCCTGTGAGTGAAAAACCTCAACATTTACGTTAATACTCAAACTAGAGGGAAAACTCCATAGCGAGGCGCCAGTACCTTTAAGAGTGGGCTTGGCGCACTTCGCCACAATTATTCACAATATGTAAGTTGTGTTATGTATGTATACATAGTGTAGGTGGGACAGATGTGGAGTAGCTGTAGGTAGGTGTAAAATGGTGTAACTTATTGTATAAATTCCTGGCTAACTGCCTATTTTTTCCTACATTATCACACCATGCACCATACCATGCAACTTAAATTTTTAAGCATGCCGCAAAACTCTCGGCCAAACCAGCTTTTTCAGGATTGCATTTACGACTCCACCACCTACAGAATTGACAGCTCCTATCTGCTCGAAAACACATGGCCGGATGGCAGGGTGCTCCGCCAACCATCCTCGAAAGCCACCTAATCTGCACACTTTCGTCACTTGGTTCCTCGCTTCAGCTGAATCTTCAGGTCCCAAGATTCGAATATAAAGTCTCCGAGTCACCTAACCTGTCCACCTCACTGCACCCACGCCTCACTACCACCTTGATCAGCTTGCTCTGCTACCAGACGCGACAGAAATCCGCCCCAACGTTGGCTTGTCCCTTTTTGTACTTTACTACTGCCGCTCCCACATCTACGATCTGAGGTTGAGAATAGTGAGCTTTAACTAACTCTAGACACCTCACGCTCTTATCATCATACTCACTTTCTCGCAAGAAACCTGCGGCTGCATCTGGCCGGTAGTATTGTTTCAATATGTTGATGTGGAACCGTTTTGGGTGTCCGTCAACCAGAAGAATATAATTAAGGTCATTAACCTTCTCCTGAACCTCGTAAGGTCCCTTACACTGAGCTAACAGCTTGTTGCTCGCTGTAGGAAGCAAAATTAGACACTGTTCTCCTACACTGAGCTTACGCAGCTTTGCCTTCCTGTCGTAGTAACTTTTCTGTACTTGTTTTGCTTTGAGTAACTCCTCCTTAGCAATGTTACAGGGCTCTCTCAGCCTGTCACCTAAATCTAACACCTACTGGTATGTGGTCTTGACGTTCGGGTCCGGAACATTGTCATCCCACAGCTCTCAGTAACTGAAGCGGACCCCTAACCGACCTACCATACATTAGCTCAAACGGGGAGAACCTTGCGGAGCTCTGTGGCGCTTATCTGTACGCGAACAACAAAGGAGCCAGGTACCTAGGCCATTCCTTGGGTTGTTCGGCAGCCATGCGTTTAAGCATTTTCTTAAGTGTGCCGTTAAAACGTTCACACAGTCCATTCCCCATGGAATGGTAGGGCGTGGAATGTAACCCCTTGCACGCTAGCAGACGTAGTACTTCCTCCATCATCCCTGAGGTGAACTGAGTACCTCGATCACTCAGTATTTGTCTGGGTATACCTACTCGGCAAAATATGGTCATGAGAGCTTCAGCCACAGTTTGCGTTCCAATATTATTCAGCGGCACTGCTTCTGACCAACGCGTGGCAAAATCTACAAGCGTAAGAATATACCGGGAGCCATCGCTAGCTCGGGTCTCTATTGGCCCCACCAAATCTACCGCTACTCTTTCAAAGGGAGAGTCAATAATGGGCAGTGGCTGTAAGCGATCTGGCTTTACCCTTCCCCTATCTATAGTCTTTTGACACACATCGCACGACCTCACAAATCTAGCTACCTCCTGGCCTATCCCTGGCCAATAAAAATGTGCTTGTACGCGAGCGAGTGTCTTGGCTCTTCCCAAGTGACCGCCTAGAGTAGTACTGCGACCTAACTTGAGAACAGCCTCTCTGTATCTCGCAGGCACAACTAACTGCAATTTCCTTTCACCCGAGGGAGGGATAATCTGCCTATAAATCAAGCTACGCTGCTTGATAAAACTGACGCGGTTGTCGTTCAGCTGAATGACACTTTTCCTGCAACCGTTTGCGTACGCCGTGCAGGGTGTCGTCTCTCTCCACCTCCTTCCTTACGTCCTCGCTGTTAGTTAGATCTCCAAGAGATGTAACCATGAGAGGCCTAACAGTACTCTTACGCTTAGCAGCTGCTCGGGTCACTACTGCTGCACCAATCTGAGGCTCACCTTCTCCTTGTAACCTTTCACTTTCCCAAAAATCCTCTGGCTCCAACACCGCGTTAGGTGTTTGAGTGACTGCATTTTTACTCACCCCGTTAGTAGCTCCGGGAATGTTGCCAATCACTAAATCATAGAGCGGTGTTTCGAGTGTCACCGCCATGATCCAGCCTGTGTAATAGGGTGACTTGACTTTATCTTGACTTCAGGAGCTATCACTGGCGCGCTATTCAACAGCCATATTTTTCTACGTTTGCCTGTGAAATCATGGCTCCTAGCTAAGCTGTGCCTCAGTGTACAAATGGTAGAACCACTATCCCTCATCACCGTAACCTCTCGGTCTCCTACACAACATTTACTCAAATGCAACCGATCATCGTACTGATTAGTGGCTGCGCCGCCCATATGTGGTGGCGAACCCTGCTTTCTACCATAATTACCATGCTGCGATGTACTTTCTTGTCTAACTGCAGCATTTTTGTGCCACTATTACCCTGATACGGTCGCGACCCATAACTTCCAGTTTTCGGACGCAATGAATAATTCTGGTTACTTTTGGCTGAAGGCCACGCTTGGTTGATCGCACCATGGTTGGTGGCGACGCCTGAACCAATCTTTCTAGGGACTTCACTCTGCATGTTATTGCTTTTAACAACAGGTCTTTTCGTCCTACCGCAGGCCTCAAAAATGGAATTAGCCATTTCCTTTATAACTTCCAATTTCCTCACCTTGTCTATTTTGAGCCTCGTGACTAATTCATCTGGGCAGGATTTTACGTACTGCGCACGCAATATTAGGTCCTTCACACCTTCAACTGTCTCCTCAGTACCGTCTTTCTTGAGCCATTGATCTAAGTACCCCTTGAGGCGAGCAGCAAATTGAAGTGCTGTCTCATCGTCATTTATGGAGGCAGAGGAAAACTGATGCTTCAAATCATCAACATACATTCCATAAGCTGCCAATAATGCCTCCTTCATATCCTTATACTCACGAGAGTTATCATCCAATCTATGAATCACCTCCAAAGCTTTACCTTCAAAAAGACTCATGAATTGCACCCGCTTGGTGACCTCATCATACTCCGTTAAATTAGCGGCTTCCTCAAACCGCGTTATAAATATCTCAGTCTTGTCACCTTCTTTGAAATGATTAAGCTTTAGGTTTGGAGAAATTACTTTATTATTCTGAGAGTTATTACCATTCCCATTATTCGCCGCTAGCTCGGCCATTTTTACTGCATGGGCCTCCTTTTCTCGCTCTCTCTCAACTTCCAGTTTCCGTAATTCTAGCTGATGTTGCTCTCGCTTTCTCTTGCTCTTTGATTATATACTCTCTGGCTTCCTTAGCATTGTACCCTAACACTTCCGCTTCCTGTTTCCACTGTGATATAGACATCTTGCGAGATGTATACTTCGAGCCTAACAGCCAATACTTTCCTATGGAGTGTGAGGTCAGCCCCTCTTCGGGCGCCATTTTATGTGGGGTTCTTGAAAGGTCTGGACTTCGAAAATCCCGTAAATTCTCAGAAAAAAAAAATAAAGTAACTGAAAATTGAGTTCTCAGACTCACAGCCCCTTCTAGTCACTTATTTTATTTATATATGTCCAGTCACACTACTCATAGGACAAGCAAAGACCAGATGAGCCTGCTCTTAAGTTTATTTAAAGCAACAAAGGAAACTCGCTGGAAATCAAGAAATAATTAATTTAATTCCAGGCACACAGCAACCTAGCTATCTATCTTAAAACCTCCTATGCAAATAGATTACTTAACTGTGGGTGGGCGAAGCAGAAGCCACCTCTGATCTACCTCGTGGTCCGTTCGGCACTGGAGTCCTCCTTCAGCTCTCTCTCGTACCTCTCTGCAACACGCCATGCCGTCCTCGTACCACCCAAGGGCTCCCTCGCCTGTAGCACACAGTCAAACTGACTTGTGGATACTAATCAGGACAGGAAAACCACAACGCAGGACACGTGGCGTGGGAGGCTGGTGAGGGACGTCCGGAAGCGGTGAAGTCTGGGAGGAAGATGGCGTGTGGGGAGCGCCAAGACCCACAAGCCTCAGCTGCGTCAAGATGCCAGCTCTCGCCACACTGACATCTCGTTGTCTGTGTAATACTTACGCTAAACGCCCTACAGCTATAGTTTATTTTTTTTATTAAAAACTTAACACATGCACTAGGTAATAGTGGGTCATGCATCCCACCCATAGCTCAGCTTTGGCAGTAATAACAAATATGATTTGAAATAGGTGCTGTTTCCCGCCTGCCTGGTGATGCATCTTCCCGCTCTCTTAATCAAAATGGCGGGGACTCCCGCGGTATTTTTCCACGGGCTATTCCTTGAATAAGGAAATCATGACACCGTTATAAGTTCACTTTAGTTCACTTTAGTTCTCTCTCTCATAGGGTCAATACAAATGCAAAATGTATTTCAACTATATTAACAGTTGTACATAAAGTTTACAGTTTAAGTGAGCGAGTCGCACGATTTGAGAGCCAGCCACACCAACGTGCCCGGGGTGGCCGAGCTCCACTCGCCCGCCCGCTACCCGCTGTCTTCTCTCGTCTTCTCCCCTGTCTGCGCGTTGTTCGCTCCTTTTATTTGCTTGTAGTCCGTCCGGAAGGGTGGGGCTTCCGGTTGATGACTAGCGATGATGTGTCATCAGTTGCTGATTTAGTATCAGCCAAGCATGTGTTCCCACGGCCATCAACTCTGACGTGTTCCATAACATCCTGGCAAAGGCACTGAGCCTGTGCTTAGATACACAGTCACACACTCATATGCACATTTTAATATATACACATAACATAGCTCAGTCCCCTAGAAGTCGCGACCTCGCGGCTCACCCCACCTTTACAAATTTTTGTACCTACCCATGTTACAGTCGCCCAAAGTGTACTAGCGGAGCGTGTTCTTGTTACAGTTGCTTAAAAGATTATCACAGAAGTCAGAGCCCGCCTATCGATACAAATAGGGAAATGCCAATGATAATAATCATGGAAGTAACAGGAAATGGGTAGTTTTTTTTTTTTTTACAACAAAGGAGACAGCTCAAGGGCACAAAAAAGTAAACAATAATATAAAAAAAAATCGCTACTCGCTGCTCACAAAAAGAATCCAAAGAAGTGGCAGAAAGAGAGGTCAATTTCGGGAGGAGAGGTGTCCAGATACCCTTCTCTTGAAAGAGTTCAAGTCGTAGGCAGTAGGAAATACAGAAGAAGGAAGATTGTTCCAGAGTTTACCAGCGTGAGGGATGAAAGAGTGAAGATGCTAGTTAACTCTTGCATAAAGGGTTTGGACAGTATAGGGATGAGCATGAGTAGAAAGTCGCGTGCAGCGGGGCCGCGGGAGGGGGGGAGGCATGCAGTTAGCAAGTTCAGAAGAGCAGTCAGCATGAAAATATCGATAGAAGATAGAAAGAGAGGCAACATGGCGGCGGGAATTAAGAGGTAGAAGACTATCAGTAAGAGGAGGAGAGCTGATGAGACGAAGAGCGTTAGACTCCACTCTGTCCAAGAGAGCTGTGTGAGTGGAGCCCCCACACACGTGAGATGCATACTCCATACGAGGGAGGACAATGCCCCTGTATATGGATAGCAACTGTGCGGGGGAGAAGAACTGGGGGAGACGATACAGAACGCTCAACCTCGAGGAAGCTGATTTAGTGAGAGACGAGATGTGAAGTTTCCAGTTAAGATTTTGAGTTAAGGATAAACCGAGGATGTTTGGTGTTGAAGATGGTGACAGCTGAGTGTTGTTGAAGAATAGGGGATAGGAGTTTGGAAGATTGTGTCGAGTTGATAGATGGAGAAATTGGGTTTTTGAGGCATTGAAGGACACAAGGTTCCTTTTACCCCAATCGGAAATTATAGTAAGGTCTGAGGTTAAGCGTTCTGCAGCCTCCAGCCTGGAGTCATGTAATTCCTGTTGAGAGGGTCTTCTGTTGAAAGAAGTTGAATAATGCTGAGTGGAGTCATCAGCGTATGAGTGGATAGGACAGTTTGTTATGGAACGAAGATCATTGATCAGGAAGAGAGTGGGTGATAGGACAGAGCCCTGTGGAACACCACTGTTAATAGGTTTATGAAAAGAACAGTGACCGTCTACCACAGCAGAGATAGAACGGCCGGAAAGGAAACTGGAGATAGAGGAACAGAGAGAAGGATGGAATCCGAAAGAGGGCAGTTTAGAAACCAAAGACCTGTGCCAGACTCTATCGAAGGCTTTCGATATGTCTAGTGCAACTGAGAAAGTTTCACCGAAACGGCTAAGAGAGGATGACCAAGAATCAGTTAAGAGAGCAAGAAGATCGCCAATAGAACACCCCTTGCGGAACCCATACTGGCGATCGGATAGAAGGTTTGAAGAGGAAAGGTGCTTTTGAATCTTCCGGTTAAGGATTGATTCAAAAGCTTTAGATAGACAGGAAAGTAAAGCTATAGGGCGGTAGTTTGAGTGATTGGAACGGTCACCCTTCTTAGGCACAGGATGTACGAAGGCGTACTTCCAGCAGGAAGGAAAGGTAGATGTTGATAGGCAGAGGCGAAAGAGTTTGACCAGGCAGGGTGTCAGCACGGAAGCACAGTTTTTAAGGACAATAGGAGGAACTCCATCAGGTCCATAAGCCTTCTGAGAGTTGAGGCCAGAGAGGGCATATAAAACATCATTAGGAAGAATCTTAATAACAGGCATAAAGGAGTCGGAGGGGGGATGAGTAAGAGCAATATGCCCAGAATCGTCCAGAGTGGAGTTGTTACAGAACGTTTGAGGGAAGAGTTCAGCCTTAGAGATAGAAGAGATGGCAGTGCTGCCGTCTGGGTTAAGAAGAGGCGGGAAAGAGGAAGAAGTGAAATTGGAGGAGATATTTTTGGCAAAGTGCCAGAAGACTGTGGAAGAATTAGAGAAAGCAAGGTGTTGACATTTGTTATGGATAAAGGAGTTTTTGGTAAGTCGAAGAATAGATTTGGCACGATTCCGGGCGGAAATGTAAAGGTCATGGTTAGCGGGAGTTTGAAGTACATACAGGTTGAGGTAAATAGGGCTAGAGTCGTGGAAGTTGAGTACTATTCCGAGAAAACAAAATAATAGCTCGAAAAATTATTTACATCATAAACCTAGAAAAATTGAATTGACTAAACTGTCTTTAGGATACATGGTAATGGAGCTATTTGGAATAGCAAAAAGAAAAAGGAACAATCCTTGAAGAAGATCTGCTACACACTGAACCTTCGAATCACACCTTGACACAAAACTGTCGCAGAGAAACACTCATCCGTTGCGTGACAATTAATTGCCAGTGTCGTTACCCTCGGCACGCCTTTGAGACGGGTGGGATGTACAAAAATAGAAGAGGTTGTGTGAAAAGAGGTAATGTTATCCGTAGAGTCTACTAATAGTTACAATGTGATAACAAGGACAAGTCTGGAGAACCTTAGAAGCATCGTCAGTCAGCACCACTAACTCCTAATACTCCGTTTTTCAGGTCTACAGTACTATAAAAGAAAATCCTGTCACCAAGTTGTGAAATCACTGTTGTAACAAATCTCACTGAAATATATAATTCCAGCATAATTGATTAAAGTAATTCCAGCATTAATAAACATCAAATGAAAAAAACAAATTTCCACCTATCCCTCGATCGTAACGAACGTGGATGACTGACATCTTTGACGCCAAAAATAATTCCCGTAACGGGTAACAGTGGTATGTCAAGCAAAGGGTAAGTAAGACTTGTCTGCTCATTTCCAAAGCTTACAGATATTCACATGCTGGTTACAATAAAAGTTAGGGATAGCATCTGCTCAAGTTTAGTTAAGTCAGTCTTTGCAGAGAAAAATGTCTGTTTCAAGCAGAAGCACATGAGGTTCAAGGATAAAAAGTACCTATCCCTATGTTAGTCTACACCCTCGGTTATTACGGCTCCAAAAAAAATTTTGGAAGACTGGCTGCCTTACATCAACTCAGCAATAAAAAAATAAATAAAAAATGGGGTTAGAGTGAAAAGTATTACTGAAGCACTCCCCTCTCGCATGAAAAAAGATGCAGGCAAAAGCTCAGGAACCAAACATAGTTAGTAGATGCGAGGATGCAGGTTATAGTCGTGTGGTGGAGTAGGTAGGAAGACACCTACCGAACGGGCGCAAGCCACTCCCGGTGAGGTATATATGGGAGGTGAGAAGGGAGCTGAAGCCCTCCAAAGACCCTTCCCATGTCCTCACTAACCGTTTCCTTATTGTCTCACCAACACCAGAGAGTAGTTCAGCATGCTCTCTAAAGACAGATCCTCTCTTTATCCACACCACACTACATTCACACAACATATACACCTTTTCCCAAAATTCAAATTTCAAAATGGCTCACCTACAACAAGCCTCGGAGTCCCCGCCTGGAGGGGGGACCACAAATTCCCCCAGGGAGGACTTCCCTTCTGGCTGCCGACCCGAGAGGTGTCTTGATAACTCCTCGAACCTCTTTCTTCTCAATTTCTGCAACATTCGCGGTCTTCGCTCTAATTTTCATTCTGTGGAACATCATCTCTCCTCCTCTAAACCTCACCTTCTCTTCCTTACCGAAACACAGGTTCCTGAGGCTACTGACAGCAATCTCTACTCTGTTCCCTCCTACTATCCTACAAAGCTGGATGTTACGCCTATGTGCGCAACGACATCACTTGCTCTCGTGCCCACAACCTTGACTCTTTTGAATTTTCTACCATCTGGCTAAGACTTCATTGTCATTCTGTTACTAAATACATCTGTGCTGTTTATCTCTCACCTAACTCTACCAACTATGTAAAATTCTTTGACTATTTGAATTATAAAGTGGAGCACATCTTGACCCACTCTCCCTTCGCTGAAATCTCCATCCTAGGAGATTTCAATGTTCACCACCAGCTTTGGCTTTCATCCTCTTTCACTGACCATATGATGAACAAGCCTACAACTTTGCTATCCTGAACGACCTAGAGCAGTTGGTCCAGCACCCTACACGTATTCCCGACCGTCTTGGAGACCGGCCCAACGTTCTAGACCTCTTCCTCACCTCAAACCCTTCTGCTTATTCTGTCAAACTGTTCTCTCCGTTGGGCTCCTCCGATCACAATCTTATTTTTGCATCCTGTCCTATCGCTCCTGTACACCCTCTGGACCCACCGAAGAGGCGATGCTTCTGGCATTTTGCTTCAACTCGGTGGGACGACCTGAGGATGTACTTTTCCGATTTCCCGTGGAATGATCATTGCTTCCAGGATAGAGACCCCTCTGTGTGTGCTCAGCGCATCACAGATGTGATTGTCTCTGGAATGGAGGCATACATTCCTCGTTCTTTCTCTACTCCTCATGCTAAAAAGCCTTGGTTTAATCACGCTTGTTCTCGTGCTATTAAAGATAGAGAGGCAGCTCACAAAAGGTACCAGAGCCTTCAAACTAATGCTAATTATGAACTTTACATTTATACCCGAAATCGTGCCAAATCTATTCTCCGACTAACCAAAAATTCTTTCATTAATAGAAAATGCCAAAACCTTGCTTTTTCTAACTCTTCCCGTGACTTCTGGCATCTAGCCAAAAACATCTCCTCCAACTTCACTTCTTCATCTTTCCCTCCACTTTTCAGTCCTGACGGCAACACTGCCGTCTCATCTATCTCTAAGGCTGAACTCTTCTCTCAAACTTTTTCTAAAAACTCCACTCTGGACGATTCTGGGCATATTCCTCCTACTCATCCCCCCTCTGACTCCTTTATGCCTGTTATAAAGATTCTTCAAAATGATGTTTTCTATGCCCTCTCTGGCCTCAATCCTCAGAAGGCTTATGGACCTGATGGAATGCCTCCTATTGTCCTTAAAAACTGTGCCTCTGTGCTGTCACCCTGCCTGGTCAAACTCTTTCGCCTCTGCCTGTCAACATCTACCTTTCCTTCTTGCTGGAAGTATGCATTCATACAGCCTGTGCCTAAGAAGGGTGACCGCTCCAATCCCTCAAACTACCGTCCTATAGCTTTACTTTCTTGTCTATCTAAAGCTTTTGAATCAATCCTTAACCGGAAGATTCAAAAGCACCTTTCCACTTCTGACCTTCTATCTGATCGCCAGTATGGGTTCCGCAAGGGGCGTTCTACTGGTGATCTCCTAGCCTTCTTAACTGACTCTTGGTCATCCTCTCTTAGCCGTTTCGGTGAAACCTTTGCTATTGCACTGGACATATCAAAAGCTTTTGATAGGGCTAGCACAAATCTTTGCTTTCCAAACTACCCTCCTACGGTTTCTATCCTTCTTTCTGTACCTTTATCTCCAGTTTCCTTTCTGACCGTTCTATTTCTGTTGTGGTAGACGGTCACTGTTCTTCCCCTAAATCTATTAACAGTGGTGTCCCACAAGGTTCTGTCCCATCTCCCACTCTTTTTCTGTTGTTAATTGATGATCTTCTTTCCAAAACGAACTGTCCTATCCATTCCTACGCCGATGATTCCACTCTGCATTACTCAACTTCTTTTAATAGAAGACCCACCCTACAGGAACTTAACGACTCAAGGCTGGAGGCTGCAGAACGCTTAGCCTCAGACCTTACTATTATTTCCGATAGGGGCAAGAGGAACCTGGTGTCCTTCAACGCCTCAAAAACACAGTTTCTCCACCTATCCACTCGACACAATCTTCCAAACAACTATCCCCTATTCTTTGACAACACCCAGCTATCACCTTCCTCAACATTAAACATCCTCGGTCTATCCTTAACTCAAAATCTCAACTGGAAATTTCTTATCTCATCTCTTACTAAATCAGCTTCCTCGAGGCTGGGCGTTCTGTACCGTATCCGCCAGTTCTTCTCCCCCGCACAGTTGCTGTCCATATACAGGGGCCTTATCCGCCCTCGTATGGAGTATGTAGGGGAGGCGGTGGCTGAATCGACAGAGTAACACCACCGCGTTCAGGAGGACGCGAGTTCAATCCCCGCCCGGTGCCACCAAGCTGGGATTTTTCAGCCGCCGCCGAGTGGCTTAAAACTACCCACATGCTGTCCAGAAGACCACCTATCAACCCGGACTCTAGATTCTAGGATTAAAGATGAGCTCCGGGAGGGCAGCATGAGCCAATGCAAGATGGCGCCACTATAAACACTCGCCTGCGACAGAACGGGCTGGGCCGACCATCAGGACCCACCGGGAAGAAGCCTTGGGCCGACCATCAGGCCCCACCGGGAAAAAGCCTACCGGCGCTATAGGCCGCGACGTAAAAAAAAAAAAAAAAAATGTGTGGGGGGGCTCCACTCACACAGCTCTTCTGGACAGAGTGGAGGCTAAGGCTCTTCGTCTCATCAGCTCTCCTCCTCATACTGATAGTCTTCTACCTCTTAAATTCCGCCGCAATGTTGCCTCTCTTTCTATCTTCTATCGATATTTCCACGCTGACTGCTCTTCTGAACTTGCTAACTGCATGCCTCCCCCCCCCCCCGCGGCCCCGCTGCACTCGACTTTCTACTCATGCTCATCCCTATACTGTCCAAACCCCTTATGCAAGAGTTAACCAGCATCTTCACTCTTTCATCCCTCACGCTGGTAAACTCTGGAACAATCTTCCTTCATCTGTATTTCCTCCTGCCTACGACTTGAACTCTTTCAAGAAGAGGGTATCAGGACATCTCTCCTCTCGTATTTGATCTTGCTTTCGGCCACCTCTTTTGTTCCTTTTTTAGGAGCAGCGAGTAGCGGGCTTTTTTTTTATTATTGTTTTCTTTTTTGTGTGCCCTTGAGCTGCCTCCTTTGTTGTAGAAAAAAAAAAAGTACACAAAGCAGCGTCAGGCTGAACCTCAAGCCGACGCTAGTCTTTGGAGATGATCACTATCACATTCTGTGTATTAAAATAATAGATCGTAAAGCTCAAATTTCCGTCCACCTATTTATCTGACTTTCTGCCTAAACCACGGGTAAAAGAACACACCTAGGATTCATTTTTTTTTTTATTACCGCTGGTGACACCCAAAAAGGTTTAGGTCAGAGGGTCGCGAAGGCCCCCCTCCCCGACGAACGTATCGACGGCAAAAAAAGCTTCAAAAAAGACCTAAAATTACTTTAAGTGCCATAAAAGTTGGCTGACAAAATTGTGCAGGTTGTCAGTGGGGCTGTAGTTAAGGGATACTGCACTCCGAAGAGGAACTTTGAGGACAATCATGTACACAATTAACTCTAGTAATAATCTAGCATTAGCTACAGAAATGGTTTCTCCATCTGTCCAGTTTCTTTGTTTTAAACACGAGATTAAATCAGTAGACAGCCTATAGGCGTCCACTGGCCTGTTAAAAAGGCCACTCGTTTGCAGTGTCCACAGCAAAATTTACACTCATGACGAGGCTGTGTTGCCCATCTTCCCCAAATGTTTCAAGCAAAACTGACCGAAACGCATCACAATCCTTCCGTCCTGTGAACGTGCTCTTGTTTATGAGGGCCGTCGTTCCCGTTTCCGGGACTGACCTTCGAGCGGCTGAGAGATATTTTATCTCCCGGATCTGACACGAATGAAATGTCCATGACAATCTCACTTTGAAACAAGAAGTCCCTGGCCGAATACTCTGCCTCCCTTACTACCTGAGAAGGGTCTAACTGCTGTTGTTGTTAGCGGATGATTAGGGGCAGAAGCCATTGTGGGATTAGTAAGGTAAGTAAATACCTCTTGGTTGCTCATGCAGCGTAGAAGGAGAAAGCACCCTTTGAAGACTGCTACACTCCTTACATGACAGTTACCGTTATCCTTGACGGCATTGTTCTTTTTCCTTTACCCACTCCTTCTAGTCCTCAGTGAGAGCTTGTAACTTCGGGTCAGGTTTCTCTGCCATTAAAAGAGTTACTAGTAAAATGAGGAGTAAAATGGTAAAAGAAAAAAAAATTATCGCTGCAAAAATAATTAAAGTAATAATCATTCACCGCTAAGTACGTGCTCACTCCTCCCCGATGCTTTTAAAATGCATAATAAAAGAGGAAAAAGAATAATGAGTGAGGCTTAGCAAGACAAAACTTCTCCACTGTGCAATAAAATACACAAAAGAAAGGAGAAAAGAAAATGAATGATTGTACATAAAATGCGTAACAATGTTACTCAAGAAAAATATTAAACATCCACACGTCAGAAAAATCAACAGCTGAAAAATCTAATAGATTAGATACGGCCCCACACACCTAAACACGTGAACATAATAATAGTAATTCACCTGAAATCATGTTACAAGTGGTGTAATTACTGAAACCGTATCAATGTAGTGTCAGCTAAAATGGGTTAAAAACCTCGAAGACAGCAACTCGATACCCCACTACTCAGCACGCTCGCGTCCTTCGCCTCGCCGGTGACAAGGACAGGGCTGCAGGGGTGGCTGGGTCTGCCGTCCGTCGTCTGGTAGCGGTGATGGGATGGGCGGCGGACAGAGTATATACGCCCACCACAGTCACCCCCAAAGGTCCGAGTAACCTGGCGGAGAAAAGTGTGCACCTACGACTGGTTGTGTAATAATAATAATAATGGAGGTTGCCCATGCGGGCCTTGCGAGTCACTTGGACATAACTAAGACCTACTCCCGTCTACTGGCCGAATTATTTTGGCCAGGAATGAAAAAGGATGTCACTCATTTTGTTAATCATTGTCACATTTGTCAAATTGTTGAAAAGGCTAACCAGGTAATACCACCCTACCTTCTACAGCCCATTAAAGTACCATCTGAACCTTTTCAAAAGTTAGTCATTGATATAGTGGGGCCCCTTCCTAAAACCAAGAAAGGAAATCAACATATACTTACCACCCTATGCCCTACATCCCGATATCCTGAGGCATTTCCATTGAAAAATATTTCTGCTAAAACTGTAGCCAATAAATTAACCCACATGTTTACCACTGTTGGCATCCCTCAGGAGACCCAATCTGACAGAGGCTCCAATTTTACCAGTGAACTATTTACTCAAGTACTTGAGCAACTAGGGATTAAGCAGTCTTTGTCAACAGCATACCATCCCCAGTCCCAGGGCGCACTTGAGAGGCAACATCGAACTCTCAAAACCATGATACGCAAGTTTTGTCACGAAGAGGATCGTGATTGGGATGAGGGACTGCCCTTCCTTCTTTTCGCCATTCGTGAAACACCCTCAGACTCCTTAGGTGTTTCTCCATTTAAACTTCTGTATGGAAGGAAGGTAAGGGGGCCCCTTAAGGTAATCAAAGATCATCTAATAACGTCACCCACCAGTAAACTGATAACAGTACAACAGTACGTAAATTCCCTCCAGGACAGATTAAACAAAGTTCGAACTTTTGCTAATAAGAATTTAATTAATGCCCAGACAGTTATGAAGGCCAATATGATGCCGCATCCAAGATCAGGGAATTTAAAGAGGGTGACATGGTATTGGCAGACATCCCCATCACTAGTTCTCCTCTACAAGCCAAGTATCATGGTCCTTATAAAGTTCAGAAGAAATTGTCTGAATATAATTATATCATTAAGACCCCAGACCGCCGTAAGGCTACTCAGGTCGTGTACATTCCAGACGCCTATCCTCTTCCACGGGTAGACGATCTCATTGATGAGGTGAGAAATGCACAATTTTTAACAAGGATGGACCTATTGAGGGGTTATTACCAGATACCCTTGTCAGTGGAGGCACAGGTAATTTCCGCCTTCACCACACCCTTTGGATTATACCAATACCCCGTGATGCCGTTTGGCCTTAAAAATAGTCCAGCAATCTTCAAGAGGGCCATGAATGATCTATTGCAGGGGTTAAAGGGAGTTTCGGTCTATCTAGACGACATATTAATTTGTTCTCCCCATTGGCAGCATCACCTCCAACAAATCTCCAAGGTGCTGTCCCGACTGCAAGAGGCAAACCTCACGGTGAAGTTCGCGAAGACCACCTTTGGACAAGCGACAGTCACGTACTTGGGACACGAGGTTGGACTGGGAGTCGTCCGACCCAAGGCAGCTAACGTCTCCGCCATTCTCCAGTATCCGGTACCAACCACCTGGAAAGCGCTCATGCGTTTTCTGGGTATGAGAGGTTACTACCGCCGGTTCTGCCCCAACTGTGCCCAGGCAGCAGCACCACTCACCCGGATGACCAGCGGAGCGATGCCTTTCATTCGGACTGACGACTGCCAGATTGCCTTCAACCAATTGAAGACCTGTAACAGTCACCGCTCAAATTTCGTGTTCCTTCCCCTCAGTGACAATAAGAAAATGGGGCGTTGCAGCATAGACTCTATGTTCATTTTTACTTTGTGTCAATGTTTTCGTTCGTGCTCCTGTCTCGCTGTTTCCTGTGCGTCTAATTGTTTATCTCTTGTTACTTGTTTATCTTCTACTGTCCGTCCATGTCCTCTTGTCGTCCATTCGTACACATTGTTATACACATACACCAACACTTAAATGTTACCCACACTTCACAACATTCACACAAACGCATACCCACACAAACACCTTTTCTTAGTGTCTTGTCCGTGTCAATGACCTTTGTGATTTTTGTCCAATAAAGTAACCCTAACGGATATTGAGTTTCTCTATCCGGGAACCTATTAGCACTTGAGAACACTCGCTACCACCAACAATTGGTGACCCTGCAGTGTTGCTAAGGTTCTAGGTGGCTTAAAACCAGTGCCTTTGAAGGGCACTTTCTCCCAGAGGGTGGACCTGAGTCAGAATTATCTGATTCATTCGTCCTACCCTCTCCTGGGGCATTAAATTTCACCTCCGCTTGGGGTTCGTGGGATTGAGCCACGGGTCGGGAGAAATATTACGCCGTGGGCGTAGTTGCCACCTACAGGGTTTCTCCCCCGCCCTCCCCCAGGCACCCTCTGTGCCCCTTCCCCAGGCGCCCTCTGCGTTTTTCCCCAGGCACCCTCTGCGCCTTCCCCCAGGCACCCTCTGCGCCTTCCCCCAGGCACCCTATGTGCGCCTCTTCCAGGCACCCTCTGTGCGCCTTCTCTAGGCACCTTCAACGCCTCCTCCAGGGCCCGTATCCTCGACAACTATTAATACTAAACTTGGTATTAACTTTCGACTTTGGTATTAACTTCACTCTCAAAGTGTATCCTCAACAACTATTAGCCTAATACCTACTCTTAACTTTGGTATTAACTTGAGAGTGCTGGCGAGGACTTCTAAACACTTAATAGTAAAGTTAATAGTGAATCCCAGACCCAGACCCATATCAACATGGCCACCGGACTTCCTCGTCCAGCCCGCCTCCGCAATTTAGAGTTTGATAGGGCGCTTTGGAACTGTATAACGATGGTAAACTTGTCAAGACATACATATTAGACCGTGCAGGAATGGAGTATGTGACTGATTTGGTGAGAAGAGAGCTACAAGATCCAGTTCAAAGGGAGCATTCCCTCACCCCGGGGTTGAAAGTGATTTTGACTTAAAGGTACTTGGCTACAGGAAAAATGCTGCAGTGTTCAAGTGATGAGTTAGGGGGTAAGCCAGAGTAGTGTAAGCAGGGTGATTGCGGAAACTCTGGCCGCCCTCAGTGACCCGTAGGTAGTCGGGAGGTTTATCCAGTCTCCCCTTGATAGGGTGGAGATCCGTGTAAAGCAAGCAGAATTCTACCAACTTGCCGGTGTTGTGGGAGTGATAGACTGTACCCATGTGAAAATAATGGCACCAAAGGAAAACGAAGCAGTTTATGTGAACAGAAAAAAAAACTTACATAGCTTGAACATACAATTAGTGTTTGATGCCTTTGTTATTGCTTAAAATGTGAAATATTTGAGTTAAGGAAAACAAAACATGGGGAAAAAAAACTTTATTTGTAGCAGAAAGGTACACACATACAAATGAAAAAGATGACATAAAAATTGCATTAAAATGTAATTTAGAATATGATTTATAATTATTGCTGCCGGTTATTCATATTGAGATAATGGTGGTAAGAAAGCTTGTTAGAGACGTCTGCCAGTGTGAGGGAGGAGGAACGAAAGGTCGAGGTGACCACATCGCGAACATCATGACTTATGAGTGAAGTAAAACGAGGTTACTTGGTTTCTGTTTACAAAGTTCCAAGTGGAAAAACAACTTTATTGTGAATTCAGTGTATACTTTTCTGGAGTATTGTGTTTACTGAGTGAATTGGTGACCAATCTGTTGCTATTTGTGTCTTGCTTGAAGATATTCATCATTGGATTCAAAGCTATGGTATTAATGTGCAATAGTCGTCATAACAAAATACGTAGTAATTAATTATATATGTCAACCTATTTATTTTCATGAGATCATGGTATGACCACAGAAAAACATAGCTTTTTTATCTTGGCTCCATTACAAATTCAGTATATAATTACTCTATTAGTGGAATCTAGTTTTCAGCATCTTTTATTATTGTGCCAATATTCTAAGCACTCAGCTTGCAAACATGCTTAGGTTTATGTTGTCAGCTTGGGTCGGACTTATGTGAACACTTTACCAAGTGACCTAAGATTACTCAATGCTTGCAAAGCTATGGTATTAACGTGCAATGGTCATCATACCAAAATACGTAGTAATTAATTATATATGTCAACCTAATTATTTTCATGAGATCATGGTATGACCGCTGAAAACATAGCTTTTTTTTATCTTAGCTCCATTACAAATTCAGTATATAATTATTCATATGTTCAATAAAGTAGTGGAATCCAGTTTTCAGCATCTTTTATTATTATGCCAATATTCTAAACACTCAGCTTGCAAACACGCTTAGGTTTATGTTGTCAGCTTGGGTCGGACTTAGGTGAACACTTTACCAAGTAACCTAAGATTACTCAATGCTACCATATAGGTATACTACATCTTTGATTGTGAGTTCATCAGAGAGCACTGGAGAGCAGCATGAGTCTAATTAGGTGCTAATGAATATCCTGCCTGCATCACAGACTACATAAAATGCAAATATGATCAGTGCCTAAAGGTGTTATAAGTTAATGATGGTAAATATATATAAATATATATATATATATATATATATATATATATATATATATATATATATATATATATATATATATATATATATATATATATATATATATATATATAAAACTGTCTGCCCTAATGTCCCTCCCACTTATGAAGGCCAAATGACGCCCCTGATTGTAACAACGCATCTTGTAACACCCATGAATGGGTGCCGGTGCAAATCTCCTCATTTAACACCGAGAAATTAATCTAGGCTCTCGGGAACTCTGAAAAATCCAAGTTAGAGAGTGCTGGCTGTGAAGATTGAACCAGTGACATTCGACATACAAAGCCATGTCTGTCAGTCGAGCCAATAAAGGTAAAGGTAAAGTTGGGGCATACGCTGTAGCAGCGCGTGGCCTCGGTGGTCATCTCCGTAACATTGGGCCTTGAGCCTGTGGTGGGAGGGAGCCCATTACCCCGGGACACAGCGCCAGTGTGACATCCGGGTTACCACAGTTTCCCCAGGTAGTCATTTATCGACCAGCCCGAGAGGGAGGATGATCAGCTGGGTGAGCTGCACGCCGACTGCCCAGGCCGGGATTCGAACCCGGGCCCGCGTAGAAGCCAGGCATGCTGACCACTAGACCACGGAGGCGTATTGGAGCCCAATCTCAAGTGAACCCACTCACAATGGCACACAATTTTTTTTCCGGTAAATTTTGTGCTTTGAATGAATTTGCTAACCATTTCTGTCGAAAAACAGCAGAGATTATTTTTCACCCCTTCCACCCTAACCTCCTCAGTAATAAAAAAAAAAGTGACAAAATCATAGCCTTGAGGCAGTAATATTCAGCCCCAGCATCAAAAAATTATACTGCTGCCCTATGAAAGGCATCTCTTAACTCCGATGAAGTAGGTGGTGACTCTGGTGGAGCAGCTTCATTGTCATCCCTTGCAGTGGCAGGTGTCATTGGGCCAGCAGATGATGAAGCAGTGGCTGGTGTCATTGGGCCAGCAGATGATGAAGCAGTGGCTGGTGTCATAGGGCCAGCAGATGATGAAGCAGTGGCAGGTGTCATTGGGCCAGCAGATGATGAAGCAGTGGCTGGTGTCATAGGGCCAGCAGATGATGAAGCAGTGGCTGGTGTCATTGGGCCAGCAGATGATGAAGCAGTGGCTGGTGTCATTGGGCCAGCAGATGATGAAGCAGTGGCTGGTGTCATAGGGCCAGCAGATGATGAAGCAGTGGCTGGTGTCATTGGGCCAGCAGATGATGAAGCAGTGGCAGGTGTCATTGGGCCAGCAGATGATGAAGCAGTGGCTGGTGTCATAGGGCCAGCAGATGATGAAGCAGTGGCTGGTGTCATTGGGCCAGCAGATGATGAAGCAGTGGCTGGTGTCATAGGGCCAGCAGATATTGAAGCAGTGGCTGTTGCCGGAGCAGCTAATGGTATCTTTTCCACAAGTAATGAACAATGTGCTGGGATGGTCTCTAGCAACACTGATAAAGTGTGTATCTACAAGGAATATGAATTTAAGGGTAATTAATAAATTGTTTTAATAAGAATATAAAAGTTTTTGCCAAAAACATACATGCCAGTCAATATTTCACTGCTGCTTGACTGTTGCTGCTGTCCTATCCCTAGCACATCATGTCAATGCTGAATGGCTGTGGTACCCCTTCAAATACATGAGACGAGCAAGCTATGATGTCATACACCAGTTTATCTACCACAGTTAATGTCATAGTTATATAGGAAGGCGCCTGCGTATCTGTGGTGCCACACGTGTGGGGCACTCAGGTGCTGGGGCAAATGTCATTGTTATGAAGGGGCAGGGGTAAACCAGTGTATGCTGTGAGGCCTTGGTGTGGAAGTTCCCTATCTGAACTGTGCAGCTAATCCCCCATACAGTGAGGGCCTTTTTTACTCCCTCAGGGGCTGTGCAGCTGAGAGAGTGGTGTACATGAGTGTGAGTGTGTGAGTAAGTGTGTGCCTGTCTTGGCTAAAACCCTTCACTGGGGGAAGACAACCAAGGTATTTAGATAGATTGATAGTCATTGACAGATGAACATTAAAAAAATTTCTATATCAAATATGCAGTTCACTGCTATGAACTTATTAACTTTAAGCTGAAATAAAGGCATTGTGGCCAGTATAGCTGCATTCTGTGAGCACATACAAAACTAACTAATATAAGTTTTACATTTAAAGACAACAACTAAAAAAAATTACCAGTCTGCCGCTGCTCATTCTTGCACTTGGCAATGCAAGGCTTTGATTTTTGTTGTACGTTGTACCAACACCTCTCACAGTCATCCTGCGTACGGGGTCCACTCCCAGGGAAGGCACTGTCAGGGTATAAATGTGAAGCAAGTTTCTTAATCGTTTCACTATGGCATGCTTTTTATTTCCCATACCTTCTCCAATAACATTTAATGCATGCTGTGATGAAAAGCTAAATCAGTACCAGTATTTTATTTACATGCATCATAAGACATTAACTTATTAGTTGTTATGAACATGGCCATAAATACTACTTTTCATTACCTACTTTTCTAAAATGCTTTTCTCTAAGTAGGAGGATATTACACAATACAGCTATACAAAAAAATTCAAAGCATTAATCTTAATTCCATTCTTTTGAGTACGTCTAACCTAACATTATATCACCAGAAACTGTTTGACCAATGCTATCAAAATAATATTTTAATCTTACTTTACCATTCTCATCAAATCTACCTATTCCGAATTAGTCTTAACATAAAATATTTGTAAAAGTGTTGAGAGCCTGGCATGCCCAACCCACCCACCCCCCAAAAAAAATATAAATAAGGAATAAATAAAATAACAGGTAAATATGACTTGACTCTCTTATACTAACCCCCTTTCCACCCTAACAAACTTGGGGACCTACCATGTTAGGTTAGGACGTGTTTGGTAGGACATGTTTAGCAGGAGTTGGTTTAGTTATGTTAGATTGCTGAGGGAGTGGGGGTTGCAGCAGAAATGGTCATGATGATGCTATTCACATGGAGCAGTAGGAAAAAGAATGTCCTGTTTGGAAACTCTGTGGTTGTGTTTGTATACAAAAATACCCATTTGACGAGGTTAGGTTAGTTTGCAAGTTACTTGAATCATGGATATGTGAATATGTAACAAAAAAAATAAAAGCGTTAACCTTAATTTCATTATCTTGAGTACATTCCAATCTAACATTATATCACCATAATCTGTTTGACCAATGCTATAAATATACTATTTTAATCTTACTTTACCATTCTCACGAAACCTACCCATTCCCATATAGTCTTGACATAAAGTACTTGTAAAAGTGTCCATAGTCTGGCATGCCTAGCATCCCCCCCCCCCCCCCAATAAAAAAAAATAATAAACAAATAAAAATAAATAAAGAATGAAAACAGGGCAAATATGCCTTAAATATCTATACCAACCCCCTCTTCCCCCCCAACACACTTGGCATGTTAAGTTAGGATGTGTTCGGTAGGACAGGGCAGGTTTGACATGGTTAGGTTTAGTTATGTTAGGTTGTTGAGGGAGAGGGGGTTGTGGCAGAAATGGTCATAATGAAACTATTCAGATACAGAATGAAAAGGTATGTTCTGTTTGGAAGGTCAGTGGTTGTGCATAGTCTATGGGTTGTGTTATTATGCAAAAAATACCCAATTGATTAGGTTAGGTTAGTTTGTAAGCTGATTGAACCATGAATATTTGATTACCAACCTTGTTACAGCTTCTGCCACTTCAGTCCACGCTCTCTTCTTATCCTCAGGGGTGATACTCTTCCCATAACACCCTCTGATTATACGTATTTTTTCTTGAATTTGATGTAAGATGACCGTTTCATCTGGCGACCAATTAAACTTACTCCTTTTCTGCGCTGGTTCTCCGGCCCATAGATGTGCTCATTGTGGCAGATGACGTGGTTATGGTGCGGTAATTTCAGCAGAGCAAGTCGTGACGCAGGAGGGGAGATACGGGTATTGACGAGTGACGGAGTAAAAGCAGCCTTTGAGGCTGCTTCTATCTGCCACAAAACTCAGTATTTTCTTGTGTTTGCCATTTATTATGTTTCTGTTGTACATTTATACATCTTTTCTTTATTTTTCTTTTGAAATATATACTTAATTCATGTCGGATGTTTACGTTTTGCACGGAGGCGTCCTTAGCAACGAGCCCGCCATAAAGAAGAAGAAGAAGAAGATAATAGTAGCCAGGGATTTGCTAATACCTACACTCAAAGTTGACGAGGATAGCTTTTACTCTTAATAATTTGAAACTATTAACTTTGATAGTAACTTTAAGAGTAAAAGTTAATAGCTCTCGAGGATACGGGCCCAGGCTTCCTTAGTGCCCCCTGGTGCTCCTCCCAGCCCTCACCCACCCACCCACTCACCTCCTTCCTGCCTTTCCGCTGGTCCGGCGACTGAGACACGCACATCGTGTGACACGCACACTAGACTCAGTGAACACTCAATCACAGTGCGACATATTACTGAGACACACAGTGCCACACACTCAGTGTACACGCCACACACAGACTCATTGTACACGCCATACAGACAGTGTATACGCCACCACACACCGCAGACTCAGTGTACACGCAAACACAGTGTGACACCCCACTGGGATTACTAGCTGCCCCCTGGATTAACCACCGCCTCCTGGATCTACCACCGCCCTCTTGGATTATCCTACACTTGTGGATCTATGTGTACAGTGCAGTGTGTCCAGCAACAGTTCAGTGCAGCAAGTCCCCAGCAACAGTTAGTGTCACAGTGTTCCCACTAAGTGTACAGTGTTGTTTTACAGTGCTTTCTTGGACACTGGTTCACTCCCCGGGCCACTGAGGTCCCTAGCACGCGCCAGTGCCTATACTACACGCAGTTCGTTCTACTCTCACGGACTGCCGTGGCTCCTGGCCCGTTGTGCGCCAGCGCCCTTGCCAACACCGTTCAACTTCACCATGTCTGACGACGACAACTCTTCCGCTGCGGCGGCGGTGTCCTTCAAAGCGCCGCCCTTCTGCTCACACGACCCGTCCATATGGTTCTCGATTTTGGAGTGCGGATTCAAGACCGCCAAAATTACTAACAGCCTTACTCAGTACACTCACGCTGTTAGCCTCCTGCCCGCCGACGTCCTTCCACAAGTCTCTGACGTCATCGCCTCAGCCTACAACTCTGATCATGCCTATGAAGACCTGAAGACTGCCCTACTCCAACGCCTTCAGTCTTCTGTCGCCACCCGCCTCCGTGAACTCCTCTCCAAAGAAGAGTTGGGTAATGAGAAACCGACGGACCTCCTACGCCGCATGAAGCAGCTGCTCGGCGAAAAGTACCAGTCTTTCGACCCAGACTTGTTCAAACAGCTGTTTTACCAACGTCTGCCCCCTGCTGTCCAGCGCAGCCTCTTCAGCGTTAAGGACGACCTGAAGCCCGACGCCATTGCCAAGTTAGCAGACGAATTCATGGCAACTCTACCTGGACCGCTAACTTCCTCAGTGTCTTCCGTCGTCTCCGAAAGGACCACTCAATTTGACGAACTCGTCAAGCAAGTCTCCCTGCTCGCGACGAAAGTCACCTCCCTTAAGGAGCGGCTCGATCGCCGCCGCTCTGGCTCCCCCACTCCTCACCGACGTCGGCGCCGCTCCCGTTCGAAAAGCCCAGGACTCTGCTGGTACCACAACAACTTCGGCGAGAAAGCTACGAGGTGTACCACCCCGTGCACTTACAAGGCGTCAAACTCCAAGGACGAGCACTAGTGCAGCATAGCGCTCGTCATCAACCCTCGGCGCTGCTCCACCCTCATGATTGCCGTTCCAACACAAAGTTCCTGATTGACACCGGCGCTGATGTCAGTATTATCCCAGCAACCGCCAGTCAGCGAACTCTACCTCCACTCTTGCACCTGTACGCCGCCAACGGTACCAAAATACCTGTCTACTCGCGACACACCATGCAAGTGGACCTTTACCCACGACGTTGCTTCGAATGGACCTTCTACGTCGGGAACGTCTCGCAGGCAATCCTCGGAGCTGACTTCCTAAGGCACTTCAACCTCTTAGTCGACGTCAAAGGACGGAGGTTGGTTGACCCGCTCACTTCCATCTTCTCCAATGCTCAACCAGCACCAGGTGACAGCTCGCAACTTGCCGTCGTTCACAAGGACCACCAGTTCGCCGCCCTGCTCAAGTCCTTTCCCACGCTGACACAGCCCTATTCAGCCAGCCTGCCCGTCAAGCACCACGTTACGCATCACATAGAGACTACAGGACCTCCAGTACACGCCAAGGCCCGTCGCTTAGCTCCTGAACGCTACCGTCAAGCCAAGGCCGAGTTCGAGTCTCTGTTGCGTCAAAGTATTGTACGACCCAGTAGCAGCAACTGGTCATCAGCCCTCCACGTCGTCCCCAAGAAGAACGGCGACATACGTCCCTGTGGAGACTACCGAGCCCTTAACTCGCGCACTAAGATGGACAGATACCCGGTGCCAAACATCCAGGAATTCTCGTCTCAACTTGCTGGTTCCACCATCTTTTCACGTGTGGACCTCGTCAAGGCCTTTCACCAGATTCCAGTCCATCCTGACGACATACCGAAGACTGCCGTCATCACGCCCTTTGGTCTCTTTGAATACGTCAGGATGCCGTTTGGACTCATGAATGCGGCCCAGACCTTTCAACGCTTCATCGACGAAGTTCTCCGCGGCTTACCCTTCTGCTTCGCCTACATAGACGATCTACTCATCGCTAGCCCGGATGAAGCCTCTCACCAACAGCACCTTCACCAAGTCCTCACCCGCTTGCAAGACTACGGAGTACAGATCAACGTGGACAAGTCTGAGCTCGGTGTTACTTCCCTCACCTTCCTTGGCCACTTTGTTACTCCAGAGGGCATCGCTCCACTCAACTCGAGGACTGAAGCCATCCAGCAGTTCCCGAAGCCGTCCACCCAGCGCCAACTCAAGGAATTCCTGGGTATGGTTAACTTCTACAACCGCTTCGTCCCACACTGCTCTCTCATGCTCCAGCCCCTCTACGCAATGGTGAAGCCCTGCAAGCGTGGCCAGTCTGTCACTCTCGCCTGGACTCTGGACGCTGACGCCGCCTTTCTCGCTGCTAAGAAGGCTCTCAGCAACACAGTCATCTGTCCTTCCCTGCTCATGACGCGGAGATCTCCATAGCAACAGACGCCTCCGACACTGGGACTGGTGCTGTCCTACAACAGTTCATCGACAACGCCTGGAACCCGATCGCCTTCTTTTCCCGTAAGCTCTCTAAGTCTGAAGCCAAGTACAGCGCTTACGACCGGGAACTTCTCGCCATCTTCAAGGCTGTCAAACGTTTCCGCTACTTCATTGAAGGCCGGCGTTTCCACGTGTTCACCGACCACAAGCCCCTCACTACAACCTTCCTGAGGAACAAAGACTCTTATACCCCACGTCAACTCCGCCACATGGACTACATCTCGCAGTTCACCACTGACATCCGGTACATCAAAGGTGCGGACAACGCTCCAGCTGACGCCCTCTCACGCAACATTACCGCTGTGACGTCCTCTTCACTTGATTACGCCGCCATAGCCGCCGATCAGTCCGGCGACGCAGAGCTGGAGAAGCTTCTGGACAACCCGGCGCTTAAAGTGAAGAAAATCACACTCCCAGGCACCAAGGTCACTCTCTACGCTGACGTCTCCACGGCCACCATCCGTCCCTACCTGCCACAGCGACACCGCTACCAGGCCTTCCGTCAGCTTCACTACCTCTCTCATCCTGGCATTCGAGCCTCGCAGCGCCTGATGACGTCCCGCTTCATTTGGAAGGGAATTAACAAAGACGTCAGACAATGGACCAAAACCTGCACTGACTGCCAAGTCTCCAAGGTGACGCGACACACATTCTCTCCACCCGGCACCTTCACGCCCGTCACGGAGAGGTTCGACCATGTCCACATCGACCTTGTTGGTCCCCTGCCACCCTCCGCAGGCCACCGCTACATCCTCACCTGCGTGAATCGTTTCACACGCTGGCCCGAGGCCGCCCCCATCGCTGACATAACTACGGATGCCGTCGCCCACGCCTTCATCGCTACTTGGGTCTCCAGGTTCGGCGTCCCTCTCAGCCTCACCTCAGACCGCGGCGGCCAGTTCGAGGCTAACGTGTGGAACAAAGTTATGACCCTCCTCGGCATCCGCCGCTACAGAACGTCAAGCTATCACCCGCAGGCTAACGGCATGGTCGAGCGCTTCCATCGGCAGCTGAAATCCTCCCTCATGGCATCCACCCAACGCGACAACTGGTCCCTGGCTCTTCCCTTGGTCCTCCTCGGCATCAGGTCCTCCCTGAAGGAAGACCTGCACCACTCCTCGGCTGAGCCAGTGTACGGCACCAACCTCCGGCTCCCAGGCGAACTGCTGGCGCCCACAATTGACACCGCCCCCTGCGGCGTCCAGGACTTCGCCGCCCGCCTCAAAGGTGCCATGAGGAGCCTTCAGCCGGTGCAGCCTCGCTCTTCCCCGAAGAAGACCTTCGTCAACCAGGACCTCGACACCTGCACCCACGTCTTCGTGCGCGTGGATGCCGTTCGGCGGCCCCTGCAGCAGCCCTACCAAGGACCCTACCGCGTCCTGAGACGGACCAGAAAGACTGTCACGATCGACAAACATGGTTCTCAGGACGCGGTCTCCATAGACAGGGTTAAGCCGGCGTACCTGCTGGCCCCAGACCAGGCGCCCCATCTCTCCGTCGCCGAAACATCACCGTCTGCACCAGTCCGCACCAGGAAGATATCGTTCCTTCTATGAAGTCACTGGGGGGGGGAATATCTGTAGCAGTCACCGCTCAAATTTCGTGTTCCTTCCCCTCAGTGACAATAAGAAAATGGGGCGTTGCAGCATAGACTCTATGTTCATTTTTACTTTGTGTCAATGTTTTCGTTCGTGCTCCTGTCTCGCTGTTTCCTGTGCGTCTAATTGTTTATCTCTTGTTATTTGTTTATCTTCTACTGTCCGTCCATGTCCTCTTGTCGTCCATTCGTACACATTGTTATATGTACACATACACCAACACTTAAATGTTACCAACACTTCACAACATTCACACAAACGCATACCCACACAAACACCTTTTCTTAGTGTCTTGTCCGTGTCAATGACCTTTGTGATTTTTGTCCAATAAAGTAACCCTGACGGATATGAGTTTCTCTATCCGTGAACCGATTAGCACTTAGAACACTCGCTACCACCAACAGACCTTCCTCACCCAAGACCCCATACTGCGTTCACCAGACTTCTCTCTACCATTCGTCCTGCATACTGACGCCACTGAAGAAGCAGTGGGAGCGGCCTTACTTCAATTGAAGGAAGGCATACTACATCCTGTCGCCTATCACCCTGCAAAGCTGGACCTCCATCAACGGCGTTATTCAACCATCGAAAAGGAGCTACTCGCTATCATATCAGCCATCAAGAAGTTCGAGTGCTACCTGTCTCCTAGTCCAGCACCCCTCAAAGTGTTCACCGAGCACAACCCCCTCACCTTCCTGGACCGGAACAAATTCTCCAACCAACGACTGCTGAGATTGTCCTTATACCTCCAACCATTCAACCTCCAGCTGCAGCACATCAAGGGCTCCGACAACGTCATCGCCGATGCCCTCAGTCGTCTCCCTCCGTCCGTCACGACACCACCACTTCCCTGAGGTGTCGTCTTTAGGGGAGAGGAGTAACGACCCTTCAAGGCGTACGCTCGAGGGTCGTTCCGGGTGCTCATCACAACTACCATCTCCACATTACTAACGAGCCCCAGCCATCAGCACCAAGACCCCGACACTTCGAGACCTCAACACCTCAATTTCAGCTATTGTGTCGACCACGTCTCGACACCTCAACACCTCGACCGAAGCAAGCCGGGCTTCATCGGAGGCTATATATATATATATATATATATATATATATATATATATATATATATATATATATATATATATATATATATATATATATATCCTGGCCGCCAGTGAGAGTCAGTATAGTCTCATCCGCTGTTAAGGTGTGACCTCTCACTGGATTTACTTCAAGGCCTGTCCACACGATCAAGCAGTGCCCAGCACAGGCGAGCGGTCTGCCCGTTGACGGGCTTACCGCTTGTGCTCGCTGAAAAACTCGCTTGTGCTCGCTGAAAACCTAGTAGTTTTCAGCGGGCACAAGCGGTAAGCCCGTCAACGGGCAGACCGCTCGCCTGTGCTGGAGGGCACTGCTCGATCGTGTGGACAGGCCTTCACACGGCGACATCACCTCCTTGGCGGTGAAGTACAAGGACTGATATACCCGAGGAGGATACGTTACCTATTGTTGCTTGTTTCTTGTTTTCTTGTTTACAATGTCACTAAGGGTTACAACTTCATCATACCTGGGTTATATCTTTACTTTATTTCAAATTGAGTTTAAGTGTAATATAAGTATAATTGGGTAGGCGGTGGCTGAACAGATAGCAAGACGGCCCCGCGTTCAGGAGGACGCGAGTTCAATCCCCGACCGGTGCCAACAAGCTGGGATTTTTCAGCCGCCGCCGAGTGGCTTAAAACTACCCACATGCTGTCCAGAAGACCACCAATCAACCCTGACTCTAGATTCTAGGATTAAATATGAGCTCCGGGAGGGTAGCATGACCCAATACAAGATGGCGCCACTATAAACACTCGCCTGCGCCAGAACGGACTGGGCCGACCATCAGGACCCACCGGGAAGAAGCCTACCGGCGCAATAGGCCAAGACGTAAAAAAGAACAAAAAGTATGTGTTTAATTTAACTGTGTTGTTTTACTTTCGAGTTGTTATTCACCAAAAGCTGTTACGACTTCTTTCGGCGACGTAACAATAACCTTCCCCATCTAGTATGAATAAAACCTGGCCCATCTAAATACTGTATCACAACCTGTTTCATCTGTATAACCTTCCCCATCTAGTATGAATAAAACCTGGCCCATCTAAATACTGTATCACAACCTGTTTCATCTATATAACATTCCCCATCCTAGTATGAATAAAACCTGGCCCATCTAAATACTGTATCACAACCTATTTCATCTGTATAACCTTCCCCATCTACATAGTATGAATAAAACCTGGCCCATCTAAATATCATGACCTAAGCGAGAGGTGTTATAGTATATCTAGAAGAAACTGGCGGACGGGGGTATTCCGCGGGGGTCTCTCCTTCCATACCACGCTGCCACATCTCTGTCTCCAGTTGTGGGATTAGAGTCAAGGTGTGAAGTGGACCACCATTAGCCTCCCTTAATTTACTCCTCCTCCTCCTCCTCCTCCTCCTCCCCTCTCTCTCTCTCTCTCTCTCTCTCTCTCTCTCTCTCTTTTATTGTTTTGGTTTCGAATTTCTCGCGGCTGTGCAGCCAACGACGTGGAGAGGCAGGGAGAGGGAGGGGTGGGAGAGGCAGAGGCGGAACACCTGGTGGGCCTTCCATGACCGTGAGATAAATTACCTGGCTCTGGATGAGCAAAATGACAACGTTGGAATACAACGTTGTCAAGTGTCGTGGTATTCATACAAAATCTTTGTTATTATCTTAAAAACGAACCAATCTTAACGTTATATGACCTTATTGGATTATCCAGTTATTTAATTAAATTCATTTAAAGGTAGTACTTTTTTATTATTTTTATTATTATTATTATTTATTACGTCGCGGCTAAGAGCGCCGGTAGGCTTCTTCCCGGTGGGGCCTGATGGTCGGCCCAAGGCTTCTTCCCGGTGGGACCTGATGGTCGGCCCAGCCCCTTCTGGCGCAGGCGAGTGTTTATAGTGGCGCCATCTTGCAAATAGCTGACATATAAGAGGAAGCGAGAGGTGTTGAGAGTATGTGGCAAGGTGCCAAGGTGCAGGACTTAGCTGACCCCCAGTTGTCAACCCCACCCCCCTCCGTCCACCAGTATCTTCTAGATTTACTAGGGACGGGCGGATACCCGGGTAGGTACCCGGGTAGTAGAGTACCAAGTAGCCAGTCGGGTACCCGGGACCAACTTAGATTGTCGGGTATCGTGACGGGCATTTTCTGTAATACTATTATAAGGCAAGCAGTCGGGTATAGAGTACGGATATGCGTACCAGTGCATCGTTGCCAGATTATCGTACTCAAGAGCCGCATATTTACCGGTTTCTGCCCCATAACTATTGCCAAGAAGCACCAATAATTAACCATTTTAAGGATAACCATATATGAATGCAGTTATTTGGGTGATGAAAGCCGTTTTTGGATTAGAAATCATCAAACATAAGAGACTGTCTTGCCTGAGGGTTGGGTTGGCATGTTTCTCCCTTCTCCCTTGTTGTTTATTTGCAACAATAAACTATCAATCAATCAATCAGAGGCAGAGTACGACAATCTGGCAACGTTGTACAGTAACCTTGTAACGGCTCCCACTTAAAGTATGTTCCTTATTCTTGAAAAAAAAAATGATGTAACTTAAGTGGAAGAAGATATAAATAACCTTAGGAAAATGAGCTTTATTCCTGCTGTTAATATGCTATACACTAGTAGGTACATACACACTATACAGCCAGTTAAGTCACACACGATCGCTACCCGTCCCTACTTGTTAGAGGCACACACTCTCGGCTGTGTCCCGGGTGTCTCGGCCTCCCGGGTAAAGCCCCAAATACACTGCCGAATTTTGGCCACGAACTTGACGCCGAATCAGTTCGTGAAAAAATTCGGCGACCGGTTCGCCGACATGACCAAGATTCTTACAGTTCGTGACCATTCGGCGACATGTCGGCGAATGCTCAAGACAATTCGGGGACAATTCGGAGACATGTAGCCGATCTCAAAATCTGAAATTTTAACGTTTTTTTTTGTTGTTGTTGTTGCGGAATAACTGGCGACAAGTCTCCGAATTGTCTTCGCATGTCCCCGAAGTGTCGGCGACATGTCGGGGACAATTCTCCGACAGTGCCAAGATTTCTGACAGCTGAGTTCCTTGTTCTCACCTGTCCAGAGTATTCCAAACACCAGATTAGGAAAATTAATATGTTTTTACAGAATATTTCTGAACAATTTCATTAGGATATATTTAAATCTTCTAAATATGTATGTTTCTAATGACCCTTAAAACTAGATAAATGTAATATACACTGATAATGAAGACTGTCACATAAGCTTTTATATCGACATTGAATTATTAGGAGAGAATAAAATGCACAGTTTTTGCTTAAAGTAAGTAGGCTACTGAATTATTAGGAAATAATAAAATGCACAGGTTTTGTTTAAAGTAAGTAGGCTACTGAATTATTCAGGGTTGGCCGATTTAAATCAACATATACTTCTGCCCAAACCAACATGGAATGTAAAGGAAAAATATAAAAACAAACACATACTTACACCTGCTTTATATATTCCTGAGGAATAGAACACTAAAAGTTTCCTTTTACAATACAACAAAAATTTCCACATTCCATTAAAAAATGAAATTAAAGGGTTTTACTTGTAATGAACTGTACTTATTTCTGAGGAGTAGAATGTTAAAGCACTTCCTTTAATAATACAGTACTTATAACAAAAAAAATCCACATGCTATTAAAAAAAAAGGAAATCAAAGAGGTTTACTTATAATGAACTGTACGTATTTCCTGAAGTATTGAATTTAAAAAAGAAAATTATTGCGGTCTGTATTTAAAACAAAAGCACATTGAATTTATACTGTAAAAGCAGTCTTTGAAAAATAATGATACACTTCTTTGAAAGTAGTTCATAAAAATTCTTTGAAATCGAAATTCAAAATCTTAAAAAAAATAAGGTTTTTAATTCTTATGACAATAAATTTGATTCTTTTCAGTCTTGCTACTATTCCTTGTAACTCCAGTTTACACTGTTTGCATATAGCTCTCCATGCTTTTCCCAGACTTTGAAGGAATTCTGTTAAAATGTTCCCACATTGGATCACTCTTCCTACCAGATACATTAATCCTTGTGGTCAGTGACATCTCTACGCGCTTGCTGTTAGCTCAGGAATGAGTGGCTGGCCTGTAACACCTGAACAGTCAAACTACTACACAGTGGCACATGTCCGACTATGTCCTAAAATGATGTAAGAGAAACAGAGCCTGAGAGAGATGATGCAATCTTGGTCAGTGGGTACTGGGCTGCTTGACAGGTTCAAACACATTGTAACCAAGTGAGAGATGATGCAACATGCCGTAAAACACTCCAAAATGTGTTTTAAACTAAAGTATAGAATATATATATATATATATATATATATATATATATATATATATATATATATATATATATATATATATATATATATATATATATATATATATCTTTCCAAATATTTTTTTATGCTGATTAATAAAAAAATAATAATAAAATCTGATTTAAATATAAAAAATCTGATTTAACCCTTTCATTGCTAAACGCTCGCAGCGAGCGTTACACGTATTTGCTGGTGGTGCTAAACGCTCGTTGCAAGCTCCACCCGCACTCAAATCTCCCGCGTATGAAAGTGTTCCAACACTAATTCTTGTAATGCCGGGTTGTGTAGGGAGGAGAAACTTAGAAGTAAAAGGAAAAGACGTAGGTTAAGTCATTATAAGTGATTACAAGTAGTTATAAGTAAGCATATGTAGTTATAAGTGATTATATGTCACTACAAGGCCATCATAGATGTGTAAGTAATTGTACGAAGCTATCCTTAATCACAACCTATAACATAACACATCTCCCCCCCCTCAGACTACAATTACACAAGGTGGTGCAATCCTTTCACGTCACTTTCCCGCCAGAACTTAGCGTCTACCGTCCCCGCCCCCCCCCCCCCCCTTTCCTCCCCTCCCCCCCTGCCCAAGGGATCAGAGTCTCGCTCTGGGTCACTCTAACCTCTAATTAAGTCCTTAGTTTTTTTTTATACATATATTTTAAGGTTCCCAGTGAGCTACCGGTGACATAGTTTATCGGTAGATCTCTGGTGGCAGCAACTCTACCCCCAGGGTGAGTCCCCTTGATTTTTCCCCAGATACCCCATTAGTTGAATTTTCTTTTAACATCATTTAGTGCCCCGAATTTCCGGCCACGACACTGGTGACTTAAGCGGTGGGATATTAACTAAGAACACAGCCGAAAGCATTTTCTCGCGACGGACAAAACCTATACTATGCTTAAAGTTTCTCTAGTTGGTCACAGTCAAATCCCCGCTCATCTCAATGTTCCAGAAGTTGAGATTAAAATATTTCGAGCTCCAGGAGGAAGAGCAGACTCATTATTTTCCGACACTCGACTGAGAGAAGTGCTGGAATAGGAACACGACTTATGTATCCTCTGGATCGGGAGTAATGATATCGAGGTAGATACAAATCCAAGTGAACTCTGTAATAATATAAAAGAAATCCATAACGCTATCGAGGACGAGTGTGGGGCTACAGTTCACGTTATAAAGTTTGAACCCCGCTTCTACCCGGGAGAATTTTCTGTCAATTCCCATCAGTATCATAGAATTCAAGGGGCAGTCAACAGGAAAATCCAACGTACAGTGACAAACAGAACCTCACATTTCAATTCACCTCAGTTCGTAGAATCCCTCTCAGGAGATGGGGTCCACTGGACAAGTGAGGGGAGAGAGAGAGAGAGAGTGGAGAAGATATTAATTTCCATAATCACGAAAAAGCTGGAAGAGGTGTAAGGGTACCGCCATAGGCCGCCATAGGCCGTACCACTACACGACATGTCGTCTCCTAAGTTTCCTTACGTAGTGGTCAAAATGGAAGAGGAATCATCAGTGAGGGAGGACCCTAACCCATCTCCAACCACCCTTTCTCTCTCCTTACCCTCAGGCGACCGAACCCCTCGGGCGCTTCACGCCCCAAAAATGTTCTTGACCAAGCCGCGGGACATTCCGATTCTTGACCTCCCGCAACTCCAGGGCCTTGACGCGACAGCCAGGTTACAAATGTTTTTTGAACTCGTAGAACAATGCTGTACCTCCGATGAGGCCAGAATCCAAGTCGCCAAAGGGAGAGTGAGCCCTGAACTGGCCATACTCATTCATAGTAACCAACAGAACGGGAACATTCATTCCTGGCAATCCTTCCAAAGTTATTTCCGCTCGGAATTCACGGCTGAGGTTAGTGTGGACCGGGCATGGCAGGAATTGGAAGCCATGCGTTACGACTTCGCCGAGTCACCGCAAGCGTTCACTCACAGATTCATTTGTAAAAACGCGGCGATCGCCACAAAGTTCCCCAATGAGAAGTTCCCTCGGAGGGACAAAACTATCAAAAGGAAGCTGTGGAATGGGTTACCCTCATGGTCGCGCGGAAACTAGAAGCATTCCTAGAGGATGACTACCCTCTTAACAAATTCATGGACAGACTGGAATATGAACGAGCCAGGCTGGAGGAGAGAGGTTCACCGATTAACATGATCCCCCCCGTAAAGAAAGAAATGGATCAAAACTCGACTAAATCAGTCTCAACCGATGAGATGGAGAACTTGCGTAAACAGGTTCAAGAGTTGAAAACCGCATTGAACACCCCAAAATACGCTCCACTTAGAAACCGCGGCCCCTTCTCCACTAAGTTTTGTGCCTATTGCCAAAATTCCTCTCACGACTTGCGTGAGTGCTGGCGGAAACCCGCCCCAGGTCTCTGTTTTGACTGTCACCGACCAAATTGCCGGCGGGAAGACCCCCGGTGTCCGGGGAAAAATGCTCAGACTCCTCAGACTCCAGCCTCAGCCGCCACACAGCCTCCAACCTCTCATAGTCCAGCAGATCTGTGAAATATTCTGGTAGTTTTGTGCCTTTGATGATACAAGCATGAAATTTGGTACACAGTTAGAGCATACCCTTAGGAAACATTTTGGATATAGGGACATTCCAGATTACCCCTAGGGTCAAAATGGTGGCCATTTTACAAAATGGCTGCCACGAATAACTTAACTCTGCCTACAAGGTCAGCAAAGTCATATGTGCTTGGTGCAAAACACAATGTTTTGAGTATAATATGATAATTATCAACTAGTATGCACATGCTTTATTATCTATTTGATACCTGACTAAAAAATTAATATGCATCTTCTTTTCTGTTTTCAGGTGATAACTCCACTGTAGTGCATGTGGCCATAGACTAATCCTCTCCTTGGTGGTGGTTCTTCCTAATTTTAAAGTGACTAATTTGTGTTGGTTCGAGACAATGGCCAAGAATTTCAAACTATTAGATCCCCGGCAGGAAGGGCCAAGTACGACTGTTACATCAGTTAACCAGACAGACTGGAACCTATGTGTTGTGTCAGATGGACACTACTGAACCTTTTCATTGTCCAGCTGACTCCAAGCGAAGCACAGGAGGATCTGGATACCAGACTCTTGCAAACAACCTTCTCCGGTTCAGTGAGATCGACTGCCTCCCAAAATCTCTCGACATATCCCGCTTGGACGATGGTGAGGGTATTGAGTCCACCTTACAGCACCACAGGGCTAAGTGGCATGATTCGTGCAGATTACAATACAACAAAACTCAATTGACTCGGGCAGAGAAGAGGAAACAACCAGTTGCGATACCGAAGGCGTGACCCCAAAGTTTACCCGTCAGCGTGTGGACCGCTCAGAGACACTGCTCGAAACGTGTTTCTTTTGTGACAAGCCAGCAGGTAACGAATCTCTGCGCAAAGCTTCAACCTTCGACTTGGACAGACGGGTCAGGAAATGTGCTCTGAAACTAGAAGACAAGTCACTTATTGCTAAACTGAGTGCTGGCGATATGATGGCGCAAGATGCCCTGTACCATGTGAAGTGTCTGGTTTCCCTCTATAACAAAGCAAGGGACACAAAGAGAACTTTGGATGACCAGGATGATATCAATCATGGCATAGCTCTCGGAGAACTGGTGTCCTACATCGATGATGCCCGCATAGACTCTCATGTGGCACCAGTATTCAAGCTGGCAGATCTAACAAGTTTGTACAGCAACCGACTGAAACAGCTTGGAACAGTCTTGCCTGGACGTGTCCACTCGACCAAACTCAAGTACCGGATCATGGCATATTTTCCGGACATGGAGGAGCACAAACCTGGCCGAGATGTTCTGCTTGCTTTCAACGAGGACATCGGATCAGCCCTTCATTGTGCCTGTGAACACGATGCTGATAGTGATGGTGTTCATCTTGCTAGAGCCGCGAACATAGTCCGAAGAGATATGTTGAAGATGAAGACAGCTTTCAGTGGATCATTTGACGCCCTCTGTCAAGAACAATCCGTGCCAAATTCTCTCCTGGCACTAGTTGCTATGATCCTGAATGGTCCCACGATCCAAGAGCAGTCAAGTCACTCAACACCGACTCTTACAATCTCACAGCTCCTCATGTTCAACAGCTACGCACGCCGCAGGCAGAGTACGAGTATTAAGTCTATCACGCACGGCCACAATCGGGAGACTGTATAATTTTGACTATTTCTGTATATTTGTATAATTTTATAATTTTGTTTTATGTAAGTTGATGTTAGGTCCAAACAGAAGCACTTCCTCTCAGTTCAAGAGTGTTAAATAGTAACAGTCATTCCATGGTACTTGATGAGAGTTTTTTTAAGAGTTTGTTGAAGAAAACCATCCAAAAATACAAAAATGCACCCAAAAATAACCACATAAATGGTTTATTTACGTTTTGTCACCAGTATTTGCTGTCTCTTATTTGCTACAATAAATATTTAGTTGAATAAAACCACTAGTATGCTTCTTCAATAAGTAAATATGGTTGTATTCATATGTATCCTAAGTCACGTACAACAAAATATCGGCCATTTTGAAAAATGGCTGCCATTTTGGCCCTGGAAAGTATCTGGAATGTCCCTATATCCAAAAATCTTTCTAAGATACTGCCCTAGCAGTGTGCCAAATTTCATGCTTGTATCACCAAAGGCACATTTGTTTCACAGATCTGCTGGACTATCAGGCATGACTAGTTGACCCTCCCTACCATCAGTGTCGCCGTTAACGGAAAGCTTATCCAAGCCATTGTCGATACGGGGAGCGGCTACACTTTAATCAAGGAATCAGTAGCCAAGCGACTAGGAGACATAAACACCAGGCGGAACCCACCACGTTTACAAGGCGTCACTGGTGCTCCTCTCAGAATCCTAGGTATGATATGGGCAGAAATAGGGGTGAGTAATGATCAAACATGTAAACAATGGTTCCCCGTAGTACCCGAATCTTACTTATCCACTGACATACTCCTCGGATGTGACGTGTTAGGACGGGCCTAGCTCACCTGGGATGGACAGAGGCGAGTCATGTTGTGGGGAAACACCCCCTACGTAGTAAATCACATACCTAGACAAAGAAACAAGGTAGAACGTATAAATCTTGACCCCCCTGATCTATCTGAACCTACCCAGTCATTGCCACAGATCCATCTTCTTCAATCAGAGAAATTGCCCCCGTATCAAACACGTTTTGTGTCGGTCACGGTCAAGCAAGAACCGGGCGCCACCCTGGTAGTCTACCCTCGATCCACATTCAGCCATAACAGTCACCCTTTTCTCGTTGAGGTGAAACAAGACAACACTATATCTCTCCCCCTAATTAATGTTACCAAAAGCGACAAAACGTTCAAGCCAGGAACCATTCTAGGATCATGTGAGAAAGTGGACGTAAACCCTACCCCTCAAGTCAATGTCACTCAGAAAATTCATAATGATCTCATCCCCCAGAATGATCAAGTGAGCCATCCTGGCACTAGAATTCAGAAATTAAGGGAGTTAATTAAAAGTCAAAATTGGCAACACCTAACCCAATCAAATCAAGCCGACTTACGGAAACTCATCCTCCAACATGACCCTCTTTTCATCCTGGATGAGAAGAAATTAGGCCTCATCAGCGGTCCCCCCGCCCACATCAAGGTAGACGATCCATGCCCTAGCCGGGGACCCACGTACAGGTACCCAGAACAAGCGAAACAGCTGATTGCGGAGATGTTAGAAGACATGGAACAAAGAGACATTATCGAGAGGTCTACCGCGGCATGGCTTTTGCCTATCGTCCTAGTTAACAAACCAGATGGGAGTAAGAGAATGTGTCTAGATTACCGACACGTAAATAAACACCTAGCCACCGATGTGTACCCTCTACCCCGCCTAGAAGAATTAGTTGAGCAAGCCGCCGGTCATCCTTACTACGTCACTCTGGACATGCGGGAAGCTTACTTTCAAATAATGTTGGATGAGGAAAGCCGGGATCTGACTACTTTCAGCGACGGTGTCACACTATATCGTTTTAGACGGTTACCCTTCGGCCTTAACTGCTCTCCCGCTATTTTCTCCCGACGAACGGCTTCCATGCTCACCCCCCTTCTGCAAAAGGGATGGGTACGCAACTTCCTAGATGATCTGATTCTGTGGGCTCCCAGTTTCCCCGAATTACTAGAAAGATTAAAACAACTTTTCAGTCTTTTCGCTGATAACGGCGTAAAACTCAATCTAAGCAAATGCACCTTCGGGTTGAAAGAAGTTACTTTTCTGGGCCATCGCATATCCGCGGCAGGAAGTAAGCCAGATCCTAAGAACATTGAAGCCGTAGCTAAATTGAAGGCCCCGACCTCAGCAAAAGAAGTGAGACGCTTCCTGTGAATGTGGGTTCTATAGGAAACACGTTCCCTCTTTCGCCAAGATTGCCGCCCCTCTCACTAGCCTCACCCGTACCCGGATCACGTTCAATTGGACCGAGGAGAGCCAGCAGACTTTTGAAAAACTAAAATCATGTCTTATGAACGCCCCCGTCCTTGTCAAAGCTCAGGTAGACCAGCTTTTCACCCTTACTACCGATGCGAGTAACAGCCACGTTGGCGGAGTGCTCAGTCAGATCCAACCCGATGGCTCCAACAAACCTATCGGTTATTTCTCAAAAAAACTTAACCCCTGTGAGACTCGCTACTCAGCCACAGATAAGGAAGCACTCACTATAGTACTGGGCCAAGATTCACTAACGAGTTACGACGTTCGTAAGTCACAGAACAGTTACCACACTCTTCCGGCACCGTAACTTTACGGCAGCTCCAGGCATGGCGTAAGTTATCGTGACCCGTATGTAGGGCAGATTTTCTCCACAACACAAGGAGGAATGAAGAAGAGGAAGACTCGCTGCCAAAAGAATGAACAAAACGTCACAGTGCTATCAAAACATTGCTTTATAAGTACGTGTCAACCGTATATGGTATAATACCATTCACTGAATATGTGGTGATTGTGAACTCCTACACTATTGAATCAAATATCCTGCCGTAAACACTGGTGATAATATATATGGAGGGCTTGTAATGCTAGCAGGAGATTCACCAGGGGGTAATGTGGGTACTCATACATGCTCGGTGAATAATTTAGTCTTAATTTGTAGTTTGTAATACCTTAGACCACTAGCACAAACAAGGATGGGCCGGGGCCCACCCGTTTACCGTTGATGAGGTTTCAGGCCCTGCACCCCCAAAGTTTCTCTTGTCTTGTCTTTTTCTCTGCCCTCCAATCTCCCTGAACATATTTCTGGGTGTCCCCTTGCCATTGTTTAGCAGATTTTAGCGACCTATTTTAGAGACACAAACTATTCATTACTGGGTAAATTATCATGTCTTTTTTTGTGGAGTTAGTTATCACCAGGAAACAATTATGAAAGTACTAGAGTTGATTTGGTGAGTCCCATACTTGGGTTGATAATTTACTCTCCTCTGTAACGATAGGCTACTATCCCTAGCGGCAATTATAGGTTACAATTTTAGCAGAGTTAGGTTACCATCCACTAGGTTAAAATGAGTCTGTTAGTTTGTAAATAGATTTGGGAGTAAAGACGGCTGGACAATATATGCCGCAGTGGTTGTTATAGTGAATTCTGGGGTAAATTTGCTGTAGCACTTTCATAGCTGAATTATTGTGGTAATAAACAGATCCCTATTAAAAAGCATCATAACATATCACAGGAAATAAGTAATATGCATCTCAAATAGACTGCTCCTGCTAAGCAATTACCCATTCTTTGCAACATGCATTATATGTTTGCTGGATATTTTGATAATTTAGTCATCCTATGGCTTCTTCTTGTCTCAATGATATTTACTGTATTAAGGTATTACATTTACTATTTAGTGTGCTAGTTTTACTGGGTGTTATAGATAATGTGTCTAGTAAGGGTAGGGTGAAGTTGGGGCATACGCATAGCTGTGTGTGGCCTCGGTGCTCATCTCCATCACATGGTAACCTGTTGCTGGTAAATTAGCAACCTAGCAACACCCATCATGGTTTGATTCATCACCCAGTTTTATTCCCACTCATAGTTTCATAGCTACTATAATTGAAAAAGTATTTTATGATTTTAGGTTGAGGCAAAATATTTATTTATATTGATATTTATTTCATGCAAAAAAGGTTAAGTGAAAAATATATAATTACTTCATTTTCTACTTATAGCACAACATTAAAACTAGAAAATAAAGGTTCTTTGTCCATAGACTATAAAAAAATCTTTCTCACCTTGAAATTCAAGTTATTTTTTGGGTATTGACAAGAAAATGATGTTTCTGTTTTTAACTCAAATATGCACTTTTTTCATTTATGTAACCTGACCTTACTAAAGTACTGACTCATATGTTTCTGGCACAAGTTGAGAACATAATGAAAAAGTGGGCATTGATACATACATTATTAAATATTTAAATGTGTTAAATAGTGTACTGGCAATAAAATACAGGAAATCATCGAGCAAATTGGTGTATGGGTGTGTTTCGTTAAGAACTCGGTAGAGTTCTTCAAAGACAATGGCACTGCCCACTATCCAAACACATTCCACTATACCTAGAAAATTTCCACGACGACTGTTGGCTCTCAAGATATAGCTGGAAGCCAGACTCTTTCTCGAGTCATCAGAGTTTTGAGAGACGTCTTGTGCTTTCCAGGATGTGACACACACACACACACTCACATACACACAAACACACAATTATATACTTTGAAAGTAAGAGTAGTAAAGTTGGGGAGATACGCAGTAGCAGCACATGGCCTCGGTGCTCATCTCCGTAACATTGGCCCTTGAGACTGTGGTGGAAGGGAGCCCCCATTACCCCGGGACACAGGGCCAGTGTGATACCGGGGTTACCACAGTTTACCTTCCCCAGATTTCCCCAGGTACCCATTTATCGACCAGCCTGAGAGGGAAGATGAACAGCCGGGTGAGCTGCACGCCGACTGCCCGGGCCGGGATTCGAACCCGGGCCTGTGGAGTAGAAGCCAGGCACGCTAACCACTAGACCACGAAGGCGTATAACTTTGAGAGTGACACAGGCCAAATGAAATTAATAATAATGCTTTTGAAAGTCACTTAATCTGACTTCATATATATATATATATATATATATATATATATATATATATATATATATATATATATATATATATATATATATATATATATATATATAATAACAACTTCTTTACTAATATAATTAAAGAAAGAACTGCTGGTATACATGAACACAATCACAACTTAAATTGTAAAAAAAAGGGGAGAAATTATCTGACAAAAAATTAATTGCAGGACAATATGGCTGAGCTTATTATACACTTAATAAAATGCAAAGCATATAGCACCTGTGGTGTGTACTATTTGGAGCAATTCTTCACAGCCTGCTATTAAACATCTTTTTATATGTTATTTCCTATAGAAAACAATTAAATAAATTGCAAATACAAAACATGTTCGAAGAAAGCAAAAGAGACCTTTAGTGATGCATAAGAAATACAGAATTTCATGCCCTGCAATATTCAACAAAGTCCTGAAAAGCTCCAGCTATTGCAGTCATTCTGTTTGAAACTATTCAAAGAAATCTACACATTTCTGCAAGCTATCCAGTAATATATGCTTGGTCTTGCTTCTTCAGAATCTTTTATCTTGTGTCCATCTTGTGTCTCCTGCCTGGAAGTTTAAGGGTCCGACGCTGCACCACTGCTGGGACATATGGGCTGCTAGGTGTTGTAGCACCCACTACACTTACAGGTTACACTCAGTCTCCTATAAAAGGAAAATTATTTGCTTGGTCATCATAACCAGGATCATAAGAGAGAGAGAGAGAGAGAGAGAGAGAGAGAGAGAGAGAGAGAGAGAGAGAGAGAGAGAGAGAGAGAGAGAGAGAGAGAAAAGTGACTGGCTAGTAGTTAAAGGTTAAGAAGCAATGAAGTAGAAAGTTTACATAGTTAATAAACTTAATCTGTGGAAATGAAGAAAACAAAGAAATACAATGACTAAGTTGTAATAGTGAATTTAAAGTATCTATGTTTTAATAGGAAGTTATTTTATCTCAAGCACTATGAAAGAGCTTTTTACTTATTGTTATTGCACTTATAGTAGAGCTACAGTGTTTTAAGCCATAATACAGCAAGCTGCTCTTTGGAAAGTATTCCGTTTTATCTACTTCCCCATATCTGAGCAGCTGACAATGTCTGAGCTCCACTCCTAATCCTAGCCACAATACTGGGCAGTGCCCTGGTGGCAGAAGTGGTAAATCTTAATAACTGATATGTCTGCTAAGCTCTGCTGCTCAGTAAATGGCCTCACATCTATGAAAATACTGAAATGACATCACGTACTGAAGTGTGTGTGGCCCCATATCCTTTCCCCTCTCCATGCTGAGATAACTTGGAGCATGCAAGTATATTACACTTTTACCTACAGAGGAGGTCAAAACAGGGTAATGAGACTGATCATGGACAACTTGGAGGACAAAGTCATGGCTAAGAACTGACAGAGAGACACGTTTATAACGTTACCTAAAGAATACCTTCATGCAGGTTAATAAAAATGTTTCACTCACTAGCACGTTTTAGCAACAATATACCAAACTGAATCTCCACATGACAAGTGATTGGCTCACCCTGAACTTCCTCACTTCATCTCCGTACTCCCGGTGGGGCAGACAACATCGTCTGCCTTTGTCACAGACAGCGCCTGCCTCTGTCACAGACATCGCCTGTCTCTGTCACAGACAGCGCCTGCCTCTGTCACAGACATCGCCTGTCTCTGTCACAGACATCGCCTGTCTCTGTCACAGACAGCGCCTGCCTCTGTCACAGACATCGCCTGCCTCTGTCACGGGCCACGTGCTGCACTGGTGTTGAGGTTCCTGTGATTGGCTACTGTCTCTTGAGTACGTATGTATCGAGCGCTGCCATTGGTTGAACGAAATATGTCAACAACACACTACGCCGTCTGTCGGCGGGAGTGTGAAACAGCGTTAAGGCAGGAAAATCTAAACATGGCGGACTTAAGATTTTTTTTGTGAATCGCAAGATACGACATTCTTATTTCCGCCATACTGGATCCACTTAAGATTGTCGTATCTGCGAGGCGTTAGTGAATCTGGGCCCTGGCCTGTCGGAACTTTCACCATTACCTGTGGGGCACACGATTCACAGTGATAACCGATCACCAACCCCTCACTAGTATTTTCAAACGTTGGCTCTTGGAGATGCGGGAGTACAACTATGAGATTAAATACTTGAAGGGCAAAGACAACTTTGTAGCGGATCACCTCTCCCGCCCAGTAAGAATCATAGTAAGATCACCCGAGACATCTTGGCTTGGCCTGGACAAGCAAGCATTCATGACTAAAGAGAGGGAAGAAACGGTCTGGGGAGAATTGATTACTTATCTCCAAGGTGGGAGGATTCCCAGTAAACGACTCCCCAAAACTACCCTTAATCAATTTGCCTTAATGGAAGAACTCTTGTATTTTGTGCGGGAAAAGAATGACGGTAGCCTGCACTATAGCCTCATAGTTCCTCGAGAGTTAACTAAACAAGCCATGCAACATGCCCATGATTTGTCAGGACACTTCGGTCAGAAGAAAACAATTAAGAAGGCCGAGGAAATGTTTTACTGGGCAAATCTCAAGGTGGATGTATGCAATTATGTCAAAGGATGTGTAACTTGTCAGAGGTTTAAAGGAGAGTCAGGAGTACAACAACAATGGAAGGAGTTACCACCCGTGTCAAAACCATTGGAAAGGGTAGAGATCGATCTAACTGACATGGTTGCAGGGAATCACGGTTTCCGGTATGCCCTCACGGTAGTAGACTATTATAGTAGGTTTGTTAGGTTTTTCCCCCTTAAAACAAAACACACCACACACATCACACACGCACTATGGCAGTACCTGGCAGACTACGGGACCCCTCGTAGCATCGTGCTGGACAACGGAGGAGAATTCACCAGCAGAGAGTTCCAGCAGTTCTGCCACAAGCACCACATCACCCTGTTCTACACGACTCCCTACCACCCCCAAGGCAACGGCATCACGGAAAGGATGCATTGGACCCTCAAGGCGGTCCTCTCCGCCCTCTGCCAGGGCCACCCTCTTCGTTGGCCCCAACTACTTCAACCCTGCCAGATCTCCATGAATCAGGCGGTGCGCACCTCCACGGGACAACAGCCTTACTTCGCCTTCTTCTCTCGACATCCACCCAGGTTAGTGAGTGCGGCACTCCCGTCGGTCGACGGCGGAGACGAGGAGATGGCGGAGGCACACGCCCTTATCCGCTGTACCCACTAGCGCATGTCCAGACATAACCGCCAAGTTGCCAACCGGCGGGTCAACCAAGCGGTGGAGGTGGGCTCACTGGTATGGGTGAAGAGGGAAACCACAATACCGGGCACCTGCCGGAAGCTAAATCCCAGGTGGGATGGGGTTTACCGAGTGGTGGAAAAACATTTGGGTGGGAGCGTGTACGTGATGGAAAGCTTGTTCACAGGGAAAAAGGTGCAACGAGCTGCTGGACAAGTAAAGCCCAACATAGGGGAAGAGGAGTGGCTGGTTGAACCGCCTGACTGTACTTTTGAACCCGAGCCAGAAGACGAACGATTGCCACCGCGAGTGCGCAGACCCCCCTGGAGGTTGATTGAGGAGTGTTAATGCTGAATGCCTTAGGATGTATGGGTTTAGGCGTGGGTAAAGGACCTGCGTGTGTGAGCCGGGAGAATTGAGTCCGGGTTACTTTCCCCCTATATAGTTTTCTTTCAGGTGTCTTATCAGAGCGGTCAGGGATTAGTGTAGGAGTGGACAGGGTATTTTAATTCGGGAGTTCGGTGAGAAAGTCTAACTTGACAGCCAACACCATTCGGGGTCAGAGTCAGTATTTCATGACCTGTCGGGCGCTCCCCAGTTGCTGAGGAATGGGTGGGCAGCGCAAGGTTGCGTGTCTGGGTGAATGTTTGTGATCGAAAGACAGGTATGATGATTGAGCACCTATTTCCAGGGGGTAACTCGACAGCGAGAATGCTACAGGCGGACTAGTCTGTTCCCCAGCTTGCGGCCCCGGTGTGAGGTTGGCTGGGATATTCATGTCCATCCCCATACTTTGCCCAGTTCAGTCAGAGAAACGACCCCCAGGGGTACGTAGGTGCAAGTGGACCGACAGGTACCACGAGGGTGATTCAGAGAGATGTGTCAGCGCAGTCGGGGAAGGGAAGTCCCCTTGGTAGTAGGTTCTCCCCTCTCACACACCGTTTCCTTCGGTTCGTTCGTTTGTTTGTTGGAACATGTATGGGAGAGGCAAGGTGCCGACGAGCCGCGAAAAAATCTATTTACCGGGGGAAGGTCTCGTGTAATGCCGGGATGTATAGGGAGGAGGAGAAACTTAGTAGTATAAGGAAAAGACGTAGGTTAAGTCATTATAAGTGATTACAAGTAGTTATAAGTGAGCATATGTAGTTATAAGTGATTTAAGTCACAACAAGGCCATCATAGATATGTAAGTAATTGTAAGAAGCTATCCTTAATCACAACCTATAACATAACACATCTCCCCCCCCTCAGACTACAATTACACAAGGTGGTGCAATCCTTTCACGTCAGTTTCCTGCCAGAACTTAGCATTTACCGTCCCCCCCCCCCCTCCTCCACTCCCCCTACCAGCGCACGCATTTCGGAGTTGTTGCCAGCTCTTGCTTGTACATGTCCTATCTGTTAAAGTCATCCACCTTGCATAGATTTTTACGCTGCTCCAAAAGTTAATGTCGTCACCTTGCAAGTTAAGAAACCGTAACCATATATAAACTACCCTAATTTTCCCTTCATTTTAAATAAAACCTCAATAGATTATAAATCAGCTACTTGGCCCCTCTTCCCGCCCCTACGGGGCCGCCGCAGGGCGAGTATAAAACTCGGGGTAGCGTCATTCACCCGCCGCACGCCAGCGGCGGGTTCCCCCCTGCGACGGGCCGTCAATCGACAAAGGCCCGTTCCCCCTTTTTAGGGGGTAAATCCCACACAACAACATTCGCCCGCTCAACCCACTACTTGCTCGCAGGTCTGGCGGTCAACTCTCTGCCACACACACAACCACTCACACCACACCACAGGCCCCATACACCTACACGAACCGGTGATTCTGTCCCGATGTGTTCTTTTAGTTGTTGACCTCAATATTCATCTTCTTTCCGTGATAAGGGTTGTAGGAAGGAAACCACCATCAGCGTTCTTGGAGCCTGGCGGGGAAGTAGGAACGGGGAATCGAGCCCCCCAAAATGACCTTCTTATGCCCCTATTACGAAAAGTACTTTATAAGTATATAGGCATATAGGCCATTAATCTGTGGTTTATCTCTAGGGTAAGAAGTGTTAGTAAAATAGGGGGCTGTATGTTTGTCGTTTTCGACGGAAATTGTTCTCGCCGTGTACGGGCCTCCTCGGAAGTGTAAAGTTTTCCCCTCCCTGAATTTTCCTATATCTTATGTACCTGGTTTTGCAGTAGATGTACACCCGCCCAAGGGTAAGGTTTTTCGTAGAGAATTCTCAGCCATGTTCTGACTACCATTGTGAGAGGAGAAACTAGAACTCGGTCGTGTGTCTATTCGCCCACTTCTGTCAGTTTCGGGAATATCGTGCCTTCAATTAGCTGTTAACTGTAAACAGTGTCATCAGTTATGACTATGTGTACCTCCTAAACTAAGCATCACATGAATAAATGTACCAACCCATACTGTTAGGCCTTTATTTCTAATCTCTTCTCCCCGTCGTGAGTTTTGTCCGGACGGCTGTGTAGTTAAAGTACTCTTTTACCGCCCCGAGCTTCCCCGCTCCCCACGTTACCCCCTGGCCAAGGGATCAGAGTCTCGCTGTGGGTCACTTTAACCCCTAATTAAGTCCTTAGTTTTTTTATATACATATATTTTAAGGTTCCCAGTGAGCTACCGGTGACATAGTTTATCGGTAGATCTCTGGGTGGTGGCAGCAACTCTACCCCTAGGGTGAGTCCCTTTTGATTTTTCCCCAGATACCCCATCAGTTGAATTTTCTTTTAACATGATTTAGTGCCCCGAATTTCTGGGCACGACATTCTCACAACACAGGATTGCCAATTGAGTGGGGTCTTCACTAAATTTGGTGGAAAATTATTTCAGCCCAGGGCGGCAAATCTACGGACGAGTAACTGGTGGATGGTTTTGCCCAATATAGCGGCATTTTTGCATAGCTGCACCTATCACCTGACTGATTCTTTGACCAAATAGTTGTAAATATTGCAGTTGGCAATACTCCCTTGCCAGAATCTGAAGGAGAGATATCCACAGTTCCCTCAATATGGCTGATCATCCTGCACGCACCGACGTAAGTGTTGACATTTAACACTCCCTGAACGTGCATGTACGTTCGCAAGAGAGGCATACATAACCGACTCCTATAGATCTGGACCTCCGATTTCCAATGGTGTTTTTGGTTTTTAGCTGTGATGAATAGTTTTTGAGATACAGAGGTTAAAAGAGACCCCCCATTGGGCTCCCCGACTGCGCCTGAGGGGATAGTCGCGTCCGCACTGCGCACAAGGAAAGGGTTAAATAAAAAAAAAATGATTTTTTTGATTAAAAAAAAAAAAAAATCACCAACTCTGGAATTATTAGGAAAGAATAAAATGCACAATTTTTGTTTAAAGTAAGTAGGCTACTGAATTATTAGAAAAGAATAAAATGCACAGTTTTTGTTTAAAGTAGGCTTCAGATGAAATGCCAGGATTTACTCTTTTATACACTCCCATACAACATCTGCGTGTAACGTAAAACACGAGAAATTAATCCAGACAAGGAAAGGTTTTGCCGGCGCCCGGGGATCGAACCCACGACCAGCGAGACGGGAGGGCCACTCCTTTACCAGTCGGCCAAAGAGGTACCCCCTGGCCGAGGGAGTATTGGAGGCTCACCTATCAGGCTAGTAGCTGCACTACACGGCTCCCCATTCCTATGTAGATTAATTTATGTGGTGAGATTTCCCATTTTCTATGAACTTCGGAGAGCATAATAAACAAGAAATTAATCCAGACAAGGGAAGATTTTGCCGGCGCCGGGGATCGAACCCGCGACCAGCGAGACGGGAGAGCCACTCCCTAACCAGTCGGCCAAAGTAGTACCCGCCTGGCAGAGGGAGTATGGGAGGCTCGCCTATCAGGCTAGTCGCTGCACTACACAGATACAAAGGTTATATAGTGCACAGTAGCCACAAACATTATAATAAATCTTACTAACTGAAAGAAAAATAAAAGCCAACTCCCTTGAACAGAGATCCATTGCATGAAGGGATAGGTTTCTTGCTTTTAATTAGTGGATGGCGTGACAGCCGGCACCTGCAGCAAAAGGTTAAAGCTATTTGAAATATAAAAAGGTTAAAGCTATTAGAAATATATAATTAAATTGTATTAGCATTTATCCATGAAAATCAAATCACTTGATAATTATGTATAAAATTTTATATAATTATTACAATTATATAATCATGCAAATTGGTTAGTTACCTAAATTACATATCAAAAATATCTATTAACCCTTTAAGTGCTATGGCCGGGCATGGATAGAACCCCGTACTGCGGGAGCCGGGGAGAAGTGAAGACAAAATTCACGCGTTAGTATCTCAGAAGTAGCGGTGTGATTTTGGAGGGAGGGAGGAAGTAATGAATGAGGAGGGGGAAAACGCAGGTGTGTTCCCATTGGGGGAGGATTAGCAGAGATAATTATCTTCCTCTTTCTCTATTCCTTCCTTTCTTACTCTCTTCCTGTCCATAGCTGGGCGTTATCGCGATAAGTTATCGCGATACTTTATCGCTGATAACAAAATCGGATTATCGACCATCCGCTACTTATTTAAATATATATCGGTATCTTCGTTACTTTTGTAACCAAACTAGCGATAATCGCTACTTTTTTCCTCCTCTCAGGAAAAAAAATGTTGTCTCCTTACTGCGCATGCGTGGCCCGGTGTTGTATGAAAAAACTTCGGGGTATGAAATATCTTCGGTGATGAGATTTCATACTTAGATCATGAAAATTAAAACACTAGGTTATTTATTTATGCTACTCAAAATCAATATATCATAGAGAAAAATCATTTAACTTTGCCCCAAAAATGATTATTCACTGCCTCAAATTTGATATTCCATATTCGTTTGTGAGCATGTCATGGTATTGAAGGCACCCGTTGTTGTGTTATTTGGTGTCCCATCGTCAAAAGCATTAAGTATAGACCTGTACAGTCTCACAATGCTTTTTTAACACATTAAGAGTTGCTGGAAAGCTGAATCAAACATACAGTACCACCATCCTCGCTGTTTCTAGAACGACGTACACTCTGTACGTTCACGAGAGACCAGTGTTTGTAAACAATTTTTGACGGTGGGGACGCCAAATAACACAACACCGGTTCAGGCATTTCTAGTATTAACGTCCATATGTACGTGTCAACGTGTGGTTTTAAGGTTTTGTAAGTTTCCTAAAATACAGATAATGAAAATTTGAATTCATCAATGTTGTTCTATCTGAAATATCAATATAGTATCGTTTTCGCCTATTGGACTTATCGCTAGCTAGTATCGGAGTTGTGGATTTATATCGGGTATCGGTTATCGGTTATCGCCTATATTTGTGTCTCTAGTTAACGAATATCGGTTATCGCCGTTAAGGTTTTTCATTATCAGTTATCGGTTATCGGGAATAAGGTTTTCTGTTATCGTGCCCAGCTATGTTCCTGTCTTCCTCTTTCTTTCTTTCTTTCCTTTTTTACTTGCTTTTTCATTCTCCTTTCTTTCTCTTTCATTCTTCTTCTCTCTTTCTCCTTCATTCTTGTTTCTTTCTTTCTCCTTCTCTTTTCTTCCTTTTTCTTTCTTTTTTCTATCTTTCTCTTTACTTTCTTTGATTAGCTTTCTTTCTCTTTCTCCTTTTTCTCTTTCTTTCATTCTTCTTTCTTTCACCCTTTCATTCTTCTTCTTTTATCTTCCAACCTTTTCTCTTTCATTTTTACTTTTTCTTCCTTTCTTTCTTTCGTTCTTTCCCTTTTTTCTTCTCTATTTCTCCTTTATTTATTTATTTCTCTTTCATTTTTTCTTTCTTTATCTTTTTTTCTCTTTATTTTGCTTGCTTTCTTTCTTTCTCCCATTCTTCTTCTCTCATTCTTTTTCTCTTTCTCCTTCCTTCTCTCTTTGTTTGTTTTTTCTCTATTTCTTTATATCATTCTTGATTTCTCTTTTTCTCTCTCCCCTTTCTTTCTCTTTCATTTTTCTTCTCTTTCTTTATTTTCTTATTTCTTTCTTGCTTTGTCTTTTTCACTTTCTTTATTTTTTCTTTCTTCCTTTCATTCTTCTTCATATACGCAGGATATTTTGAGGAGGGAGGGAGGAGAGGAGGATGGGGATAGATGGGGAAGGAGGACGAGGAGGAGGGGAGATCATTATAGAAAGGATCTGTCTCTCTCTCTCTCTCTCTCTGTGTCTGTCTGTCTCAGTCTCTGTATCTCTTTGTCTCTGTCTCTCTCTCTGTCTCTGTCTCTCTCTGTCTCTGTCTGTCTCTCAGTCTCTGCCTCTCTCTGTCTCTGTCTGTCTGTCTCTCTGTCGCTGTCTGTCTCTCAGTCTCTGCCTCTCTCTGTCTCTGTCTGTCTATCTCTGTCTGTGTGTGTCTCTGTCTCTGTCTGTCTCTGTCTGTCTGTCTCTGTCTGTCTGTCTCTGTCTCTGTCTCTCTCTGTCTCTGTCTGTCTCTGTCTGTGTGTGTCTCTGTCTCTGTCTGTCTCTGTCTGTCTCTCTCTGTCTCTCTGTCTCTGTCTGTCTCTCAGTCTCTATCTCTGTTTGTCTCTGTCTCTGTCTCTCTCTCAGTTTCTGTCTCTCTCTCTGTCTCTGCCTCTCTCTGTCTCTGTCTGTCTCTCAGTCTCTCTCTCTCTGCTTCTCTCTGTCTCTGTCTGTCTCTCAGTCTCTGTCTGTCTCTGCCTCTCTCTGTCTTTCTCTGTCTCTTTTTGTCTCTCAGTCTGTCTGTCTCTGCGTCTCTCTGTCTCTCTCTGTCTCTGTCTGTCTCTCAGTCTCTGTCTGTCTCTGCTTCTCTCTGTCTCTCTCTGTCTCTGTCTGTCTCTGTCTCTCTCTCAGTCTCTGTCTCTGTCTCTGTCTCTCTCTGCCTCTCTCTGTCTGTCTCTGTCTCTCAGTCTCTCTCTCTCTGCTTCTCTCTGTCTCTATCTGTCTCTCAGTCTCTGTCTGTCTCCGCCTGTCTCTGTCTCTGCCTCTCTCTGTCTATGTCTCTCTCTCAGTCTCTGTCTCTCTCTGCCTCTCTCTGTCTGTCTCTCTCTGCCTCTCTCTGTCTCTGTCTCTCTCTCAGTCTCTGTCTCTCTCTGTCTCTGTCTGTTTCTGTCTGTCTCTCAGTCTCTGTCTATATCTGCCTCTCTCTGTCTGTCTGTCTCTGTCTCTCTCTGACTCTGTCTCTGTCTGTCTCTCAGTTTCTGTCTCTCTCTGCCTCTCTCTGTCTCTGTCTGTCTCTGTCTCTCTCTCAGTCTCTGTCTCTCTCTGTTTATGTCTGTCTCTGTTTCTCTCTGACTCTGTCTCTGTCTGTCTCTCAGTCTCTGTCTGTCTCTCAGTTTCTGTCTCCCTCCGTCTCTGTCTGTATCTGTCTCTCTCTCAGTCTCTGTCTCTGCCTCTCTCTGTCTCTGTCTCTCTCTCAGGCTCTGTCTCTCTCTCTGCCTCTCTCTCTCTCTCTCTCTCTCTCTCTCTCTCTCTCTCTCTCTCTCTCTGTGGTGGTGGTGGTCGTGGTGTGTTTCCCCCCCTTAACCCCCCCCCCCCGTGTCCCCTTAGGTCCCTCCCCCGGGTCGTGGATGGGTAGGTAGGTAGTGGGTGCTAATCTGATAATTGGCGGTCGAGCGTGACCGCGCTCCATCGTGACCAACAAGGTGCCAACTAGCTGCCCAAATATAAAAACATCCCCGGCCGCTCATAGCAGACAACCTGGGAAGCGTCCACAGACGCTCATAGCACTGAAACGGTTAATGATAGTCTCTCTCTCTCTCTCTCTCTCTCTCTCTCTGGTGTAACTGTGTCCATACATACGTGCAGCGCTCTCTCTCTCTCTCTCTCTCTCTCTCTCTCTCTCTCTCTCTCTCTCTCTCTCTCTCACACACACACATAATTATGGTGGTGATCCAGATCTGTATTCAATACTCACCGCGCTGAGTTTCCTCGGGGACAATAATTAAGATGGTGACCTGCACAGTCCGCTTGCCACGACGACTGACTGTTTTGAGTTTTTTTGACTTAAGAGTTTTTAGTGTGGCGGCGGCGGCTGGCGGGGCCGCTGTCGTCACGCGCGGAAACAATCAATTTTGAAGGGCACGAGATTTATCTCAAATTACCCCTTTCATTAATATTTGTGAGAGAATAATATATTATATTTCTGAATACTGTTAATAATGTACATAATATACATCACTTTTGATGTGCAAGTGAGTTAATGCATTTAATAAATTTGTCTACGTACAGTCGTCACAAAAACTATCGGTGCAGTATAAGCACGAATCATTCTGACAGCACGGAACGAAAGACAGTGAAAAGAGGTGGCCGACTTGATCATCATCATCATCATAAAGATTTCCCCTGGGGCCCAGGGGGGGGACGGGCCTTTGTCTATTGACGGCCCGTCAAGAGAATTACTAAATAACTAACGGGGGGGGAGATACCGCTTAACCAGCTGCGTGAGGACCGCCTCTCCAAGACGGAAGAGAAGGGCAGGCGCAGAGAGGCCGTCGGGGTTGGCAGCGAGGGGTCTCGTGAGCGGGCACTCGAGGAGGTAGTGGAGGAGAGGGCAGTCCTGTTCCTCCTCGCAGTGCTCACATTCCCTCCACCTGATGTCGTCAGGGTCAAGCTCCGAGAGGCACTTGAACCCTAATCGGAGGCGGTGCAGCGGGACACTGACGGAGCGGGGATGGGAGATTGCTAGTCTCCAGCGTCCTAAATCAGTGGCGGCCGCGTACCAGCAGCCCGAGGGCGACTCCACAGCCACAGCCCGTTCGATTTCCTGGACGATACTGCTCCCTGCCCGAGAGTAGGTGAGTCCGGAGCTGTCAAGACTGGGCGGGAGGTGAACAGTGACTAGTGGGAGGAGGGTGGCATCCTTCGCCGCCGTATCGGCTGCCTCGTTGCCCTCAACGCCTGCGTGGCTAGGCAGCCAGTTGAGGGTTGTACGACGGCCGTCCGCCTCTAAGGCCGCAAGAGTTCGCCAGATGGAGGTGAGCAGGCGGACATTGTCGCGGGCGGAGGCCTGGTTGATTGCCTGAAGGGCGGTCATAGAGTCGCTATGTACAACGACAGGCCCCGCTGTCATCTCTTCGGCGTGGAGGAGGGCCATCGAGATGGCCGCAAGCTCAGCCTGGGTAGAGGAACAGCCATCAGTGAGGCGGAAGGCACCAGTGGCTCCACCACCCACAAAGGCGGCACCAACCGCTCCCGATTGGTGGTTGACCGAGCCGTCGGTGAAATACACAACGGCCCGGGGAGGCAGTGGTCCAGCGACGCGCTCTATAGCCTCGCGCCGCAGGTCCGCAGCAGAGAGGAGCGCCTTTTTTGTAGAGAGTGGCCGAACAAGGAGATCAAAGGGCGGGGGTCCAAGGAGGAGGGAGTACATAGGCAGGGACAGGGAGGTCGAGGCGCCGTCAGCATGCCCGCCAGGCCGTTGCTGTGGATGACCTGGGCGATGCGAGACTGCCAGGGCTGTCGTCGGAAGCGTGGGGGGTTGGGTTGGAGCTGCCTCCGAACCCGTTCCGCTAAAGGAGCAGCCCCCGTGGTACGGAGGAGGGCGACCAGATGCCCAAGCCCGAGCTGCCGGACACGCTCCGAGACACAGCAGAGGGACGCTTCCGCTCGCATGCAGAGGCACTTGGTCCAGCCTGGGGCGCCGAGCAGAGTGCGGAGGGCGGAGTTCTGAGCAGTCTCAAGCGGAGCAAGGGAGGAGGCCAGCAGTGTGATTAGGCAGGGCGCAGCATAGTCGAGGCAGGACCGGACGGCACCAACATAGAAGGAGCGGAGGACCCGGTCTCCAGCACCACAGGTGCTACCCGCCATGGCCCTCATGACACGAGCCCTGGCCATCATTTTGACGCGGACAGACGCGACGCAAGGCTTGAAGGACAGCCGGGAGTCAAGCAGCATGCCCAGGTAAGGAACTTGATGGACCCAGGGCACAGGGGTGTCATCCATAAACAGGGGGGCAGGAGGGAGCTTATAGCCAAAGGCCACGGCTCTCGTTTTGGCCGGGTTGGGCGCCAGGCCAAGCTCCGAGCAGGAACTCAGGACACGGCGGAGCATGACGCGAGCCCGAGCTACATGGTAGGGCCCGGAGGCGACGATGACGATGTCGTCCGCGTAGCTCAAAACGCGGACATGACCGTTCCCCTGGAGGCCGACTAGCCGCTCCATCAGAAGGTTGAACAGTAGAGGGCTGAGGATGCCACCCTGCGGCGTACCGTTTTCAAAACCTCTCGAGGCAGAAGTAGTGCCCTGGAAACGGACCGCCGCCGTCCTACCCTGTAAGTACTGTCCAACCCAGCTGAGGAGACGGCCACGTACGCCCTTGGCAGCCAAGACAGAGAGAATGGCGGGAGTGGAGGCCATCTCAAATGCCTTCGTGATGTCGAGGAACACGGCGACTGCCTTGCAGCCCACAATCCCAGACAGAAGTGTCGTGACGCAGTCCCTCGTGCCCTTGCCCCGGCAAAAAGCAAACAGATGGTGATGTAGGGGACCGAGAGACCACTCGAGGCGGGACAGAAGCACCCTTTCCATCGTTTTCCCGATGCAGCTGAGGAGGGAGATCGGGCGGTATTCTGCCACAGCCCCGGCCTTCGGGATGGGGACGATGGTGGCGCTTTTCCAGGCAGTAGGGACGGTGCGGGAGGTGTAGGAGGCGTTGAAAAGGTGCAGCAGCTCAGCCTCCATGGTAGGGCCGGCGTGGCGGAGCATACCATAGCTGACCCTGTCATCCCCAGGCGACGTAGACCGATCCGGGATGGCACGCCGGACTTCTTGGAGAGTGATGGCCGCGTCTGCTGGATGGGGCATAAGGCAGGCTTGATGGTATGCCAACCATCTCTCCGGGTTCAATCGCCTTTGCTGAAGCCGCACTGCAGGGGGAAGACGAGCGGTGGCAGACCGGGAGGCGAAAAGCACAGCGAGGCGCTCAGCCTCCTCTTGCGGCCGGGGGTGGAGTGCCGGCCTCGAAACACTCCCTCGGCCAACCGAGCGGATCTTCCGCCAGAGGAGGGACACAGGCGTGGTGTTATCAAGGAGGCGCACCAGGCGAGCCAGTGCTCCTCCTTGACCCGGTTGGTCGTCATCCGCGCTAGGCGGACCGCAGCCCGCAGAAGGTGGTGGGTCGCCTCGGAGTTGTGGCGACGGTTGAGCCTCCGTGCCATGTTGACCCGGTGGTTTGCCTCCCGGACCTCATCGTCATAGTACCATCTGTCTCGGTGGTGGAGAGGAGGACGTCGAGACAGTGGAATTGCCGCGTCAGCCGCAGAGTGAAAGGCGGCGACGAGACGAGCCTCAGCAGCGTCGATTTCAGCGGGGCGGGGATGAACATTAAAGAACACGGAGAGGGAGTGGCGGAACTTCCCCCAGTCGGCCTTGCGGATGTTCCAGCGGGGTGGGCGGGGAGGGAGGACTGGTGGCAGGACGCGGAGGGTAATCAAGGAGGCTATGTGGTCACTCACGAGGTGGTGGTGAAGCGACCACTCAGCGTCAACTCCCAAATGTTCCGATACAAAGGAGAGGTCAAGGACTCCGCCCGCGAGGTGCGTCGGCTCGCCAGTGTTAAGTAGGGAAACACGGGGGGCTTCCTCTAGGGCGGCCGCCAGAAGACGCCCCGCCCGGTTGCGCCTAGCACTGCCCCAACGCTCGTGGTGAGCGTTAAAATCTCCCCCGGCCGACTTGATGCATGTTGGTAGCTCTGCTGTGAGGTGAATGCCATAATTCACCAGCCAGCTTGATACCACATACTGGTTCACTTGTGTTTACGTATAATGGCCAATCTGCGTTCGTTGATAATGCAACAAGATATTGTCACGTGGTTTTTACGGTAACACTTTCATGTGGTAAAACATATCTACACATCACCCATGAAATGAGATATGTGAAGTATACATGGTAGTCGAATACGGTCATGCATAAAATATAGCCTTTATTACTCATAGTAGTAATTATGCTGTTTTAATACTACTATAGTCGAATCCACGATAACTGGCGGAGATTTTCATTTTAAGGTTGGACTCGCGGACTTGGCGTCATTGCTTGAGTGACGGTCTCCGCACCGCTCATTGGCTGTTGTTTACTACGTAGATCAAAGCTACGGCAATTTCGCTTGGCATGACATAGCCTACTATTTATCGCTTTTTGCTATCTCTTAAAATCAAAATGCATCAACCTGCTCTCTGTTTTAATGTGTGTGTGTGTGTGTGTGTGTGTGTGTGTGTGTGTCATGGTAAGGGCAGCAGGTGTTGTGTGGCATTTAAACAAATGCATATTGTAAAACTCGCTCTGTTTGACGCTATAAAAAAAGGTGGGGGCATACGTTGTAACAGCGCTTAGCCACGGAGCTCATCTCCGCCGCATTGGCCTTGTGGTGGGTATGAACCCGCTACCCCGGGCCACATGGCCACTGTGACATCCGGGTTACCACAATTCACCTTCCCGGGAAGCTGGGACACAATCCGTATACCTGATACCCGGTCCATTCACTGCTGGGTGGACAGGGTCAAGGGATAAAGAGACAGCCCATCTAACTCTGCTCCGGCCGGGGACTGAACCCGGGATCTCTAGGTTGTGAGCCGAGCGCGCTACCATTTACACCATGGAGCTCCCGTTATTTGCGTAATAAATTTATTAAAAACTTTTAAAATCAAAACTATTGATATATGAATGTAGTTATTTTTATTATCCCTCTTCCTTATGATTATTTATTAGTTTATTACCCACATATATTAGATCTTTTAGGAATAATGATAGGACGATGAGAAATGTGAAGGTTCTTGCCGTAGAGCAATGTTTCCGTTATGACTCCATATCATCAATACACATTATGACTATGCCAAGCCAAAAACATCCAAAGCACTTTATAGCAGAAAAAAATCAAGAATGCATAGTTAGAACACTCGCTTCAGTCGCTGCCTGCTGGACATTGTCCATTCACGTGCAGTTCTGACTCCATTAAGGCCCGTCCACACGACGGCTAAAGAAAACTGCACGGCGTCTGGCCCGAGTCACATTCGCCTGCCTACTGTCTGCCTTGGATTGTTTGATCTGGTAACACAGTTTCAAAGCGAGAGGAAGGGTATTTTTCTTGTTACGAATTGTTTCAGATGAATTTCTAATGGTTCACAAGGCACACAATACTTAAGTTAAGAATTGGCAAATGAGCGTGCCGTATCAGCACACATGCAATATCACGTTCGCGAGTCCACCCTGAAAAAATCACCTAATTCTCGTGGAACAGACTTTTATAGCAGTAGGTTTGCTATTATACTACTACTTCTAGGGTAAATATAACAACGCGTGTTTCATTATCTTTATTAATATACATCAGTAAGACGTATAGGCACCACCTGCAGCTAAGACAGCATTCAGCCGTTTAGGCATGGATGCCACCAACGCACTAGTTATATCTTGACCAGGTGGACGACGGAGGTGCTCCCATGCTTGCATTGCACTTCTGACGACAGCATCACGGTTCCTTCCCCTGTCCTGCTCAGGCATATGTCGGACCATTGCTGCCCAGACGTGCTCGATGGGGTTGAGGTCTGGTGATTTGGGAGGATGTGGCATCAGAGTGACGTGTGGATGTCGGCCAAACCACTCTCTAACAACCTGGCATGTGTGGATTGGGCTGTTATCCTGGAGAAGGTAGAAAGGCTCCCCGTCGGGGAACAGCAATGCCTCTACCGTGGGAAGAAGGACCTCCTCCAGGATTTCAACATACTTATCACCTGTTAAATATCCCGGTCCAACATCAGCCAACTCTCCAACGCCACTGGCATGCATCCATCCAAATAACCCAGCAGAGACACGCCCGCTCCTCCTGGTAGCAATTACATTTCCAATGTCGTATCTGAAACATTATAACTATTTATGAACTAGTCACATAAAACCTTATGTAACCGGTATTGAGTAGTAGTAGACAAGACAGACAACACAAATCTGTTCGGGTGGCTACAGGCACCTGTAGAAACAACCAACTAGTTTAAGTATCCATGAGAGAGAGAGAGAGAGAGAGAGAGAGAGAGAGAGAGAGAGAGAGAGAGACTAACCTGGTGCCACATTTCCGCCAAACATATTGTGCTGCTGATGTGCCATCTGAGTAGAAAGTCTTTTCATCAGAAAAGACTACATTCTCCCAAAAGTCTGCTGGCATGTCAGCATACTCGAGCGCATACTCCATGCGCTGCTCCATGTTACGCTCGCTTAGTTTCTGCTTTGTGGCTGGCCTCCGACCTCGGAAATTCCTGTTGTGAAGCCTGTTCCGAATGGTCTGAGTGCTGCACTGCAGACCCTGGTCACGGCGAATGTTGACAGCAGGTGTGAATGGGTCATCATCGATGGCGTTATTTATGGCCTAAATATAAAACCACAAACACCCAATCAGTATGGTAAGGTGAATGGTGAACAGCAACACGAGATATTATATTACAACACATTACCCTATCCAGTTATTGTCACCATGTTACTATTTACATTATTAGTACAGACTAATATTCTACTACAGAATGTAATATTCTACTGTAGAATATTATATCCTTAACCTGGTCTTCGGCTGCGGAGGTGCAGCGTGGGCGCCCGACTCGTGGCATGTCCTCTGTAGCACCAGTGTCTGCGTGCCGCCGAATCCACCGTGCTGCTGTGTTCCGGTGAATACCAAGCTCACGGGCAATACCAGTTATGGTAAAACCCCTAGCATGGAGGGCTACGATAGCCCCTCGCGTCGCCTGCGGTGTTTCCATGTTGACTGGCATGGCCATGGTACGAAGATAACCACATTAACATCCTGTCAGTCTTTGAAACGTTTCGGATTTGGGTTGAAATGTTTCGGATCTGAGTTATGAAACAATCGCTTGTGGTTCGAATCTTGCAGAGAAGCCACAGTCAGGCGTGCCAACCCTCCCACAATATCAGCGGATGCTCGAATGTTTACAGTAGTCATCGCACCCCTTATGCACCGATACTTTTTGTGACGACTGTACGTGTCTGAATGGATACATAAATCATACTGTTATTCACATTATGAGTCCACTGAATCGATGGTTTATAATAGCAACATAATGTCTTTTTCATAATTTGTTTGAAATTGTTTTCTCTTTTGGACCAAGCAGCAACCAGGAAACGACGTTGTGTAAACGTTAGTTTGGTCAGAAAATCACAACGTAATTGTTACGTGCTGATGACGTAACTTTTAGACGGACGAAGATGCAACCTAAAAACGTTTTTTAACGTGAAAACGTTTCCTGTTTGCTGAGGTGTGTGTGTGTGTGTGTGTGTGTGTGTGTGTGTGGTTTTATTTTATCATGAGCGGGCTATCATTATCAATAATTCATGAAGGAACATAATTAACCTATTGTTATGCTCATTTTTTTTTTTTTTTTTTTTTTACGTTGTTGCCTATTGCGCCGGTAGGCATCTTCCTGGTGGGGCCTGATGGTCGGCCCAAGGCTTCTTCCAGGTGGGGCCTGATGGTCGGCCCAGCCCGTTCTGGCGCAGGCGAGTGTTTATAGTGGCGCCATCTTGCATTGGCTCATGCTGCCCCCCGGAACTCGTACTTGATTCGCTTGGACGGCTTCCTCTAGAGTCCGGGTTGATGGGTGGTCTTCAGGACAGCATGTGGGTAGTTTTAAGCCACTCGGCGGTGACCGAAAAATCCGAGTGGTAGCGTGAGGATTCGAACCCGCGTCGTCCATCACGCGGCGAATGTGGGTCCAGTACGCTATCACTTCGGCCACCGCCTACCCGCTGGCTGTTTATACATTGTACAGCACTGGTCGTTATAACACTGGATGCGGGACGATATATTATAACACAACAGTAAATAAACAGTAGGTTATTCGGTATATAAACTAATATTAAACGCGTATTTGTGGAGTATAGAACAACGTACATTAATATCTTATACACCACACAGTCGTGGGTAGAGTGGAGATGGTATAATAACCTAAGGAGGATAGAAGACCCCTTGCTTTGATTATGCTCTGAGTAGCGTCCTTAAGGAACCATCCACCGCCTTGGCGCTGGAAAGCGTACTGTGAATCGTACGTCTGCTCAGAACGCCGGGGTAGACGTCTTGTCAGGTGGTGACTGGTGCAGTTGTAGCGTGAAAAACTGTTGCCTCCCTATTTGCGCGTGCATGGCTCCCACAGAGTTATATATAACTCTGTGGTGGCTCCTCTTCTCTCTCTCTCTCTCTCTCTCTCTCTCTCTCTCTCTCTCCCTGCTCCCACTGCCTTCCGCTCCCAGTCTTGGTGAGGCGATGAGTTCAGTAATTTCAGTCTTGTCTCCTGCCTTGAGGTGATCTATCTCCTCCACGCTACACGGGAAGCCCAAGGTGAGAAGCACAGCGCCATAACTAAACATTGAGTGTCTTGAGTTGGGAAGAAAGAACCTCAAAACAAAGCAGTGAATGTCTTGAGGTGGGAAGAAGCGTCAAAACAAAACATTGTGTGTCATGAGGTGGGAAGCCCAGTGTTGTGGTAAATAGCAAGTGTAAGGGAAGGTGTTATAGATAGGTATACTGAGTGTAAAAACTAAGCGGGTTGGGGAGAGAGAGAGAGAGAGAGAAGAGGCGGAGCCACGCACGCGCAGATAGGGAGTCAGCAGTTTTTCGGCAAGTTTTTCACGCTACACCGTGCCTATCACTCTGCTGGCTGGGGTGGGTTGGTGCAGGTGCTGTGACGGAGAGCTCAATTGAGTTTGTGTTATACCTTTGTACGTAGTTTGTATTATATCGTTGTATTGTTGTTTATGTACTTCAGTTTAATTTTTCATGATTTATGTTAATGGCAAGGGTAGAAGGCTGACTTATACCTGGAATCTACATTTCAAGGGCTTAAGGTCCATATTATCAAAGGTACTGAGCTCCCACTGTGACTCTTTCCCAAGGTCACAGAAAATTAGCCAGGCTTTTATGGGCCTTTTTCCCGTTCAAGATGCAGAGGTCCTGTCAAACTATCACCAGCATCACTAAACAGTCCATGAAAATCCCAGCAACTTCTACGAGCGGCCTTTCAAACAGGCAAACTGAAGGGCTGATAAGTTTAAAAATACAGACTCAAGTTTGTTCCACAGTAGAACACAGCACAGCCTTGGGGCCAACCCTTACAGGAGGTTGACCTCCACAAGAATGTGCGTCAGTTCATCATGATAGTGATGTAGCTCTCATCCTAATGCATTTGCAGTGTTGTGCGCACTACCTGCTAAAAGTAGTGGCACTACCGCTACCACTACTACAGTCAAATTGTAGTGGCACTACCGCTACAGCTACTCATTTATAAATGTAGTGCACTGCCGCTACTACTGCCGCTACCGCTACTTGTGAACAATAAGTACTGAAAAAACATGATTCTCTTTTATACATATTGTAACGTTCCACGTCCCTGATAGAGTTCTGAGTAAGTCACTTTACACTTTCTGTACGTGAGGCTAGAGGATTCACTCACCTCCCTCTGCTGTGCTAGTTAACTCTCCCAGTGTTTACCAGGCTTCGTGAGCCGTGATCAGGAATATCCACGAGTGACTAATCACTTACTGTCCACAGGTAGATAGGCAGCCACACCTCCAGTCACAGATTCACTACTGAGCGAGCGTTGGTGACTGACAAGAGAAACGGGCCGCGGGTCAGCCCACTGAACTGTACTCGTTTCATTCGCGTTTTCATCACGTACGTAGTTGGTTCACCCCGAGTAGCGAGTAGTGACTAGCCCTACCTAAAAATGTAGCGCCGCTATTGTTTTTGCCGCTCTTTCCAAAAAAGATTGGCACTACCGCTACAGCTACTAAAAAAGTAGCTTCGCTACGTGGCGGCGCTACTAGTAGTGCCGCTACGCCTAACACTGTGCATTTGTGTACTTCAAGTAATTTATGATAGGTCAGTTAGGTAGTTAAGTGTACTTTGTAATATAACATTTTGCTTTCTTTATTTCAGGAGCATCTTGAAGTAAAACAACAGAATGGCATCCAGTGAGTACCATTTTACAAATCTTAATAATTTAGACCAGTGGTGCTCAACCTTTTTGGCTGGCAGGGCCACATTAGATGGGCAATGTGTGATGAGGGCCTCGTATTGCCTGTAATGTGAATACGCATAGTAATTAATATATTTTACACACTGATAACACTGATTATGTTGTGTATATACTGTAACCTTCCGGATAGAGTTGTAATCAAAACACTTCTTACATAAATTGCAGGTCATGGGGAAATTAGCAATTATAAGCTACAATAAAGTGAAGACCTACATACGAGCGACAACATTTCGCTGTTAAGCAGGGAGAGGGGAAACGTGGAGCGGCTGCGGTGTGCCGAGAGGGTGGGGGGACTCTATAAGGTAGGGGTCCAGGGGAGGTGGCGTGGAAGACGACGGGTAAGGGGAGAGGGCTAGGAGTGGATGGGCAACAGTGGTGAAGGCCCGGAAAGGAATGGTTGGGTAGAGAGGGGTAGGGAGCCAGAGACCAGGACTGATTGAGAGGATAAGTGTGTGTGGGGGGGCATGAGAGGGCAGGACACGAGCGAAGGAATAGCGAATCAGGAAAGAATGAAAAAAAGAAGCCTAGATTAGCCTGTTTTCAAGGGAAAAAGACAAGGCGCCAAAGTCTCAGCCCAAAAGCCAAGATCTCGTAAAAAAAAGCCAAGGAGTGAAACGCTAATAGTTACAAATGTACGGAAGTGGGGGTTGCCTCAGCAGGGGGGATCGGAAGTGGGGTTGCCTCAGCAGGGGGATCGGAAGTGGGGTTGGGGGTCAGCGGGTGTTACGGAAGAGGGGTATCTGGACCCCGCCACCCGCCCTACCCTCCCTCCCCATCTCTTTCACCTTTTCACACCCTCCCCTCACCCCCTACCCACCATCCCCTAGCGTACGGAAGCGGGAGGTGACAGGAGTCAGGGTGCCCAGCAGGGAGGGAGGGTGACAGGAGAGGGGTACTTGAAGGTTAAGATAAGATCGTGGGCTCGAATGACCACAAGATTATAATCACGCAAAAGGTTAAAGACATTAGGTTAATGACCAGGCTGGAATATGAATTTACTCTCAAATGCAAGTCAGATAATAAAATAAAAAATCGCCATTGAACGTAAGACTCAATAAATTACTTAAGTTTATGCGAGGTGTATTGTATCATTATCTTCTGATTTCTCATTTCTTAACTTGTTTCTTCTTATTTATTTCCTCAACTTATATATATATATATATATATATATATATATATATATATATATATATATATATATATATATATATATATATATTTTTTTACTCCGGTTATTTGGTGCCATCCAACCCTAAACACTGCAGCACCAAGTCTTTTTTTCTTCTGATTTTGCATTAATTAATGTCTCATATCTCATTTCTTAACTTCTTTCTTCTTATTTCTTTTCTCAACTTACATTTCTTTATATTTTCTGCCTGCTCTTCGGTGTCATATGACCTTAGACGTTGCCGCATCGAGTTTACCTTTTTCCCTAGGTCAAGATAGCGCTCAAAACGAAGGAAACCCAGAAATACCTCAGTGAGTCAGAGAAGAGAAGGGAGAGAGAGCGATGTGAGAGGGAAAGTGGTACGGAAGAGACGGGGGAAAAGGCATAAAGTGAAAAAGGATCATGTGTGTGTGTGTGTGTGTGTGTGTGTGTTCCATTCCCCTCTGATTCTTGAGAAATCTGCGGCTAGCTCGAAATTTCGTGGGCCAACTTTTTTAGCCGAATATATGTTCCGAAGCGGAATTTAGTGAGGATTCTTATGGTATCTTCAAATTCCTCATACGTCTATTAGTTCCCGAGTTACACCGAGAAAACTGTATTTTTTTCTCTCTAGTCAGAGTAGCCTAACGAATAAAAATCGCTCAAAGCATCTACGTTCCTTAGAAAGATTGCCATATGTTACTATTAATAAACTTATCCCAACAACTGACGCTTCCAAATTTGACGCACTTTCATCGAAAACTTAATTTTTAATCATTTTTTATTCACTTTTATGGCGCGTTTCGCGTCATCGTCCGCCAGAACCTTTTACCCTTGATGACATGCGTCATCGTGCGCGAGAGGGTTAAATAAGTCAGATTTATCTCACATTCACTGTCTGGGCAGACAAATATTCGGAAAAGAAAAGGCAAACCAGTTTGTAGATATGTATAAATATGCTGTATATTCACGTCCTTATGGATATCTTCTTGTTGATTTGGGTATAAATACTCCTGAATCCCTACAGTTTCGCTCAACTCTCCCTTCCATCATACCTTTCTCCCTCCCTCTTCTCTCTCCTCCCCCTCTCCCTCCCTCCCTGCGCCTCCTTTTACTGGGACCTGATGTCAACAAGAGCACGTTTTATATATAGAAGGAAGTCATATTGTAAGAACTCACACCGCTTTGAATATAGAACGAACTTACATTAGCTGAAGTCACACTGTTTTCAATAAAGAACGAACTTACATTAGCTGAACCCACACTGTTTTGTATATAGAACGAACTTACATTAGCTGAACTCACACTGTTTTGTATATAGAACGAACTTACATTAGCTGAACTCACAATGTTTTGTATATAGAACGAACTTACATTAGCTGAACTCACACTGTTTTCAATATAGAACGAGCTTACATTAGCTGAACCCACACTGTTTTGTATATAGAACGAACTTACATTAGCTGAACTCACACTGTTTTGCATCGAACTTAAATTAGCTGAACTCACACTGTTTTGTATATAGAATGAACTTACATTAGCTGAACTCACACTGTTTTGAATATAGAACGAGCTGACATTAGCTAAACCCACACTGTTTTGTATATAGAACGAACTTACATTAGCTGAACTCACACTGTTTTGTATATAGAACGAACTTACATTAGCTGAACTCATTGTTTTGTATATAGAACGAACTTACATTAGCTGAACTTACACTGTTTTCAATATAGAACGAGCTTACATTAGCTGAACCCACACTGTTTTGTATATAGAACGAGCTTACATTAGCTGAACTCACACTGTTTTGTATATTGAACGAACTTACATTAGCTGAACTCACACTGTTTTGTATATAGAACGAACTTACATTAGCTGAACTCACACTATTTTGTGTATATAACGAACTTACATTAGCTGAACTCACACTGTTTTGAATATAGAACGAACTTACATTAGCTGAACCCACACTGTTTTGTATATAGAACGAACTTACATTAGCTGAACCCACACTGTTTTGTATATAGAACGAACTTACATCAGCTGAACTCACACTGTTTTGTTTATAGAACGAACTTACATTAGCTGAACTCACACTGTTTTGTATATAGAACGAACTTACATTAGCTGAACTCACACTGTTTTGTATATAGAACGAACTTACATTAGCTGAACTCACACTGTTTTGTATATAGAACGAACTTACATTAGCTGAACTCACACTGTTTTGTAGGATAGGCGGTGGCCGAAATGGTAGCGTACTGGGCCCACATTCACCGCGTGATGGACGACGCGGGTTCGAATCCCCACGCTACCACTCGGATTTTTCAGTCACCGCCGAGTGGCTTAAAACTACCCACATGCTGTCCTGAAGACCACCCATCAACCCGGACTCTAGAGGAAGCCGTCCAAGCGAATCAAGAACGAGTTCCGGGGGGCAGCATGAGCCAATGCAAGATGGCGCCACTATAAACACTCGCCTGCGCCAGAACGGGCTGGGCCGACCATCAGGCCCCACCTGGAAGAAGCCTTGGGCCGACCATCAGGCCCCACCAGGAAGATGCCTACCGGCGCAACAGGCAGCGACGTAAAAAAAAAAAAAAAAAAAAAAAAATATAGAACGAACTTACATTAGCTGAACTCACACTGTTTTGTATATAGAACGAACTTACATTAGCTGAACCCGCACTGTTTTGTATATAGAACGAACTTACATTAGCTGAACTCACACTGTTTTGATTATAGAACGAACTTACATTAGCTGAACTCGCACTGTTTTGTATATAGAACGAACTTACATTAGCTGAACTCACACTGTTTTGAATATAGAACGAACTTACATTAGCTGATCTCACACGGTTTTGAATATAGAACGAACTTACATTAGCTGAACCCACACTCCTGGAAGAAGCTAAAATTTTCTAAAGGCTACAATAAAATCAATATGACCGATGAAGATACGGCACGTCACAATGAGCAAACGTACTGTCTTCTCTGTAAATACGGGTTTTAAAAGGTAAAGGAGTAAAACATCATGACCATGAAAAATCAGGAAACAATTACATTGAAGCTTATTGTAATAGATGCAACCTTCAAATGAAAGAAATCACAAATTGCAGCGCACTCTCATTGCACATAATGCGGGTTACGACATGTCGTTAATCCCGCGTGAATTAACGCTACCTGACTTTGAAGATCAAACTAAGAAAAAAACATTCAGTTCACAAATACCATGAAGTCATCATAAATGACTTGAGATTTATTGATGCGTATGTCTTTATGTCTTGTTCACTCGCGGCTTTAGCGAACCAGTTCATCAGCAATGGGAACGAACCCATATGCACACAACAGATGTTGAAAGATGTGCCAACACCTGCGTTACCATTATTGATCAAGGGAAAGCAGGTTTTTTGTTATGACTATATGGATTCGATGGAACGACTTTCTGAGACACGTCTTCCATCCCGCGAAGATTTTTTCAATTCGCTTCAAGAAGCAGAACTTTCCGAAAGTGATTATAAACATGCTCAGAATGTTTGGAAAGTAGCTGGGTGTCAGAGCCTGATGGACGATTTGTTGCTTTATGTAAAAGTGGATGTTGGCCTTCTATGTGATGTCTTCCTAGAGTGGAGAGGTATTTTGAAAACCCAGTGGAGGTTGGATATTGTAAATTATGTTAGCCTACCAGGATTTGCCTATGACTTTTTTGTTAAAAACACAGCACGAATTAGAGATGCTTAGTAGCCCAGACATATATCATTGCATTCAAACAAATGTGCGTGAGGGCTACACAAGTGTTGTGCGTCGTTTTGTACGCATTAATAACATCTACACGAACCCTCAGTTTAATCCAAAATATGATAGAAACACTTTCCTTTCATATCTGACTTCAACAGTCTTTATCACACTGTAATGCAAGAGAAGTTACCATGTGGAGATACGAGAAAACTAGATGAGACATAAATGCACCGGTTTTTGAGCGGGAGGGGGGCTAGGTCAATCAAGCAACCGATGGCGATTTTGGATACCTCATTCAGTGCGATACTGAGGCTGTCTCACGTGAAGTCATTGAGAAAACGGATGACCTCCCACTGACCATCAGAAGACACAATATCATCAACCATCAGAAGACACAATATCATCAATAGAGATATATCGTCAGCCGCACACGAATGGTATGAAGAAGAAAACCGTCCAGTACCGTGTAAGAACATTGTCAAGGTTCCAGAGTTGGGTGCTGTAATCGGAAAGGATAAACAAACAAGATAAATGGTTAGACACCAGTTTACTTTAAGTAAAGTAAGAAAACCCCAAAACAGGCCTCACAACCTGAAGTCTCCGACAAGAAGGCTTCAGCACGCCGGACTCAGCAATGACCTGTTGCACGACTTCTTCCTCTTCGGGGCGTCTCGTCCTTTAAGTGGCAATGACGAGGCAGCAAAGCTTCGTCCTTGAAGTGGTGTACATGTGGTAGACGAGGGAGGCGCAGGAGGAGAAGGGGCGTCAGGTTCACGGCAGTCACGGGAGTCCAGGGCGTGGAGAGGGGAGAGGTAAGGCACCCAGAACGAGCCCACGGTATCTGAGTTAGCCCGAATGAGAGCAGGGCAGGAGCTATAGCAGAATCAAGTGTTCAGGGCGAGGCTCGGCCGCTGTCTGACGAGGAAGACGCGGGCGGCAACCAAGTCGCCTCCCATAGCGGGTTGAGAAGCCTTGGTGGTTCAGTCGACCAAGGCGTCGAACGGCGTCAGGCGAACGAGCAGCGGGAGTGAAGCAGGTGGTTCGCTGCGCCTCGGTAGTTGAACAGCTTCGAACGGCAAGATGCGGGCGGGCGGCAGGAGTGCCCCGGTCGTTCGGCCGCTAAGTTGGTAGTTGCCCTCACACAATCCCCCATACAAGAATCTAATCCAGGTAGATTCCACAAACAACTACCAAGTGGAAAGAAAAAAGAACATAAGCCAATAAACTAAAACAAGGAGGACACTGACGAGGAAACAAAGGAGGAGTGACTTATGCAGGTAGTCTACTCAATAAATCGGGCCCCCCCCACATCATCCTTCCCGGCCATATGGACGACACGGTACCTGTAGGCCGGTAGACCTAAGGCCCATCTCAACACCCGGACGATGTCCTGCTGAATCGTTAAAGTACAGCCAGGCGAGGTGGAGAATGCATCCCGGTCGTCCATAAGTGGTTCATCGAGGGGAAGTTCTGTGGAGCTGGTGTCAGGTGATGGCTCCTCCACTACGGGAACGGGGCTGACAAGAAGTCCTTCCGTAGCTGGTGGAGACAAGGGTCCAACGAGGTCGATGGCAACTAGGGAAAGTAGTTATGTAACGACAGGTAAGGGTTGGAGGGAGACAGGACGTACACGACCTCTCCCCGACATCCGTTGGCACTTATCACAGGAACGACAGTAAGCACGAATGTCTGCTCCTATACCTGGCCAGAAGAAATCTTGAAAGATCTTTATCTCCATCTTATGACGAGAGAAATGTCCGCCCAAGGGACTCTCATGGGCCGTGGAGAGTATGATTTGACGGGAAACCCTTGGCACAACTAGACAGTGTTGGCCTACCGTGTTAGAGAGAAGGTGAGGCACTTCCTGTAGAGAAGTCCGTTGCGATACAGGTACTGGAAGGAGGATCCGTTCCGTGCTTTGTCGACGTGTCCAGATGAGGCTTTCTGCCGTATCGCTGCTAAGGAGGCACAGGAGGCTTGAAGCTGCGCGAAGTCTTGAGGGGTTACTGAAGGAAGTAGAGGTTCGCGGAAGGACATCCGCTTGCGGATGAAGCCTCTTCAACCTACCAGCACGAGTGGTAACGGCGTGTACCTGGATGGCTGTAGGGGACGACGGAACAAGAGGAGTAGAAGTCCCTCGCGGCAACTTTGAAGATGAGGATGTTCTGGAAGACTCAGATTGAGGTTGAGAAGAGTCAGGGTCATGGGGATCCCTGACCCCATGGACGTTTCCGATGAGGGCCCCAACAGGCTTAATAGGAGCTCGTACCACCTCAGTCCAACCGGTGAAGTAGGGACAGCTTAAGTGGCACCTCACCACGGAAAACTTGTCCACTCGTCCTAGGTAGTCAGCAAGGGAGACCTTTGGACAACTCTCAACATCTACATCAGGTAGTAAGTCTTCAGAGACGATCACACAGGAACAGCCAGTATCCCTGATTATGTCGGAGCTCCAAGACCCGTTAATAGTGCCCGAAACAGAAAACTTCGGGATACTTTTGTCACTAAGGCAAAAGCCTGCCTGATATGATGGTTTAGCAGGTTCGACATCTTTGAAGGCGCGGGGATTCTTCGGGCAGCGCGGACGTAGATGGCCTTCCTCCCCGCATTGGTGACACCTCAGGGTTGCTGTACTAGGCTGGGCAGAAGTTTTGGCGGAGGCTCCCGGAGAGGACTCTGATTTCGTGGGCGAAGCAGCCTTAGAGGAGTCTCGGGAATTAGGAGATGAAGCTTTAGGGTAGGCATTACGGGATGTTTCGGCCGGCGCTCCTTGAAGAAGATCCTCAAATCTGGGGTGAGATTAGTGAGAAACTGATCCAGGAGCATAAACTCCCGGAGCTCTTCATAACTGCAGGGGACGTCAGAGGCTTCCAACCACGCCTGGAACAACCGAGTCAGGTGGATGGAGAACTGCTGGTAGTTTTCCCCAACTCTAATCCTGGCGTGGCGGAAGTCTTGGCGGTAGTTATCCGCCGTTTTGCTGAAGCCCGTAAGGAAAGCTTTCTTTAAAAGAGCGTAATCTTCAGTTATTTCAGCTGACAGGGAAGTATACAATTCAGTGGCCTTACCCGTGAGGAGACAACCCAACCTCGCAGCGTAGCTATCCTTGTCGATCCGAAGAAGTTCAGCCACCCTTTCAAAGCGGACGAGGTAGTTATTGATGTCCTCTCCCTCTTGGTAGGTGGGCAATTTCGATCCTCTCACGTTCTCGCAGGAAGGGGAAGCCGCTTTCCCCTGGGCGACAACACGGGCGAGTTCTATTTTTTTTTCCACGTGCATCTTGGCAAGTTGGAAATCTCTCTCGGCAGCCCGTTCTTCCCTCTCAGCTAGGAGACTCTTTTCTTCCCTCTCCCTCTCAGCCAGGAGACGCTTTTCTTCCCTCTCAGCCGCTCGTTCGTCCCCTCTCGATGGCTTGTTGCTGGACGACGTAGCGACCGAGATCCTCACCCTCCAGCCCCAAGGCTACAGCCTGAGCCTTAAATACCTCAAAGCTGGACATAGTTAATATGGACAACACAGCAATAAAGTATAACCCAACAGGCAATGACACCAATAAAGAACAAAAACCCAACAACAAAACAAAACCAAGAAAATGCAACACAGAACCAAAATAAACGAAGAAACAAGAAAAATGAGCAAAAAACACTGCAAAAAGGGTACTAAGGGGCGTAGAAGCCCACCCAATATTCAAACGAGTGATTGGATTGCAAGGTCAGCGCAAGGGCTGAAAGAGTGCTATGGCAGCACCTAAATAATCCCACCGTGGGCATGCAACAGCCCAAAAGAACGGTGAAGGATTAAGCACTCGCTTCCGGGCCGCAAGCAGCAAGTGGCGCGCAAAGGCGACTTAACAAGCCTACCCTTCCGATTAACAGTTGACCCAATCCTGGCGAGGTCGCCACATGTCAAGGTTCCAGAGTTGGGTGCTGTAATCGGAAGGGATAAACAAACAAGATAAATGGTTAGACACCAGTTTACTGTAAGTAAAGTAAGAAAACCCCAAAACAGGCCTCACAATCTGAAGTCTCCGACAAGAAGGCTTCAGCACGCCGGACTCAGCAATGACCTGTTGCACGACTTCTTCCTCTTCGGGGCGTCTCGTCCTTTAAGTGGCAATGACGAGGCAGCACAGCTTCGTCCTTGAAGTTGTGTAGATGTGGTAGACGAGGGAGGCGCAGGAGCGTCAGGTTCACGGCAGTCACGGGAGTCCAGGGCGTGGAGAGGGGAGAGGTAAGGCACCCAGAACGAGCCCACGGTATCTGAGTTAGCCCGAATGAGAGCAGGGCAGGAGCTATAGCAGAATCAAGTGTTCAGGGCGAGGCTCGGCCGCTGTCTGACGAGGAAGGCGCGGGCGGCAACCAAGTCGCCTCCCATAGCAGGTTGAGAAGCCTTGGTGGTTCAGTCGACCGAGGCGTCGAACGGCGTCAGGCGAACGAGCAGCGGGAGTGAAGCAGGTGGTTCGCTGCGCCTCGGTAGTTGAACAGCTTCGAACGGCAAGATGCGGGCGGGCGGCAGGAGTGCCCCGGTCGTTCGGCCGCTAAGTTGGTAGTTGCCCTCACAAACATAAAACTGATTGGAAAACATGTTGCTCAGGAGAAAATGCTGTTTGCTCTGACCCTCCTTAAACTGCTTATTCAACTAGGCCGGGTTGTTAAAAAGTGCATGCTATTTATATGTTTAAGCAAAAGCACTTTCTTGCGGACTTCATTCAGGATAACATAGAAGCCCGCAAAAATGCAACTTGCCCTATCAAGAAAACTGCAATCAAGTGTATTTCAAACAGCATTTTTGGTCGATTCCTGATGAACGCGGCCAAATATAGTGAAGACATAGATATTGTCACCAACCGCGAAAAGTTTTTGAAGCTGGTCCGAAGTTCTTACTTTAAACGTGTTGTACCCCTCAATGATGGTCATGTAGTTGTAGTTCGCCATAAGAAATATTCACAGGTGAATCATCCAAACTACATTGGCTACTACATCCTAGAGCTGTCCAAGCTGCGACTATATGATTTCTTTTACAGTATCATGAAGGCTCATTACGGGAATCGGGCGAAACTAGTGTATTGTGACACTGATTCCTTAATAACAGAAATTGAAACTCCTGATCTATTAACAGAGTACTCGCAGGAACCCTTTAAAAGCTATAAAGACACAAGTAACTTTAGCTCCTCACATTCTTTGTACAACACAGACAACAAAGGCAAGCTCGGATTTCTCAAGTCTGAAGTGAGGGAAAGAACCATCTCAGAATTTGTAGCTGTAAGACCAAAGTGCTACTCCATCCTCTTGGCAGACGATGACCGGTTGAGTTCAGCTAAGAGCGTTCCAAAGTTCATAAAGAAGAAAATTGCTCATCAGCGATACAAAGACGTCCTATTCCAGAAGCAAACATTTACCTTTGGCTATCAGGGATTCACAGTGCGCAATGGACGAATGACTACAGTAAAATATCCCAAGAGAGGGATATCTGTAGTTGAGGACAAAAGATACTACATTAGCACCTTGGAGTCACGGTCTTACTGTCATCCCGATAATTCTACAGGGGTAGAGGAGGAGGAGGAAGAGAAGGAGGCTGTAATCATAATTTGACCAAATTCCAATAAACATTGAGTTTGTTTGACTTGTTTATATGCCCTTTATCACAAAATGGATGAAAAAAAACAACAATAATTGTCTTAAAATTTATTCGATTTGTGGAAACATGTAGATAAAACGCTTTTATGTTTCGATCTGGCTCATATATAAAAAAAAAAAATGACGCGAAATGTGCGCGGCGGCGGTAGCAGCGGGCGCTGCGGCGACATCGTGCGACGACAGGATGCAACAGGATGCGACAGGATTGCGTGGGCTCGGGACGGGGCCGGGGGCGGGGCGTGTTATACAAACCACGATAAAGAAACTAGAAAATTATTTATGCTGAGAATAGCTTCATGGAATGTAATACACTTCAATATGAAAAAATCAATAAAGTCAATACTTACTTTTTATGAACAAGTGTTAAATGTTTGATGTCATACGGGCATTATAAACTTGCTGTAAGCGAATCTCATCACGTGTTCATCATTCCTCGAATATTCGGTCTTGGAAAACTCCATACATATTATTTCAAGAGTTTCTCTTACACCCAAGTGTTAAACATTGTAGGCAAAGTACATGGCATAAGCCCCGCACACATCGCTTCGCGTGCTTTGAAGTCGAAATACATATTTATATATGTATTTAAAATAATCAGAGTATAATTTGGGGTCGAGAGCATAACTATCTAAGAATACTATCATGTCCGGTTCATAGTAGAGACAAATCCAGTATCTCATTTCTCTTTTAGAATAACTTGGTAGCGTGAGAAATAAGAAGATAATGATACAATACACCTAGCAAAAACTTAAGTAATTTAGCGAGTCTTACGTTCAATGGCGATTTTTTATTTTATTTTCGGACTTTCATTAGAGAGTAAATTCATATTCCAGCCTGGTCATTAACCTAATGTCTTTAACCTTTTTCGTGATTATAATCTTGTGGTCATTCGAGCCCACGATCTTATCTTAACCCTTCAAGTACCCCCTCTCCCGTCACCCACCCTCCCTGCTGGCCACCCCCACTCCCGTCACCCTCCCGCTTCCGTACGCTAGCCCGAGAGGGGGGGTGGGGGGTGGGTGGGTAGGGGGGATTGAGGTGTGTGTGAAAGGTTAAAGAGATGGGGAGGAGGGAGAGGGGAGGGGGTCCAGATACCCTTACTTCCGTAACCCCCCCGCTGACCCCCCAACCCCCCCTTCCGACCCCCCCCCCCTTCCCCGCTGAGACAACCCCCACTTCCGTACATTTGTTACTTCTAACGCTGGTACGAACAAAATTAGTGAGGCTAGCCAGCATTCAGGCTGCTATAGTCCATCGACTTAACTTGAGCCCTGTGGCTTGGGCCGGGGAAACCTCCATTGTTTACAGTTCTAGCGATGACCAGCGCATGGCGATCTGTCTCACTGTTAGTCTGAACATTATTTATTTATGGAATATATATTCATAATACGACTGCATGATGAAACAGTACAGTCTGTTCATGCGTGTGGCGAGGACGTTGAGATCTCAGAAAGTTTCACGTATCTTGGTAGCGTAGTTCATAAAAACGGTGAGTCTGGCCAGGAAGTCTTACGGCGGATTGGTCTGGCCCACGGTGTTATGGACTCGCTTAACACGAGTATATGGCGTTGTCGATATCTGTGCAGAAGGACAAAGATCCGGATCTTCAAGTTTCTTTTGCTCCCTGTCTTACTCAACGGTTGTGAGACATGGACACTTAATAGGGACTTGGAGGCGGATTGCTGCCTGGTAATAAATGTCTACGCAGAATCATGGGATATCGCTGGAATGACTTTGTGTCAAACCGGCAACTACTCCGTGAGACTGATTCGACATATATTACCTCCATAGTCCGCCAACGCCAACTCCGGCTATACGGGCACCGCGGCACGTTTTTGGAAGCCGATCCTGCTCATCGGGTTGTCTCTGTAACAGACAATTCTGAGTAGAGGAGGCCAAGTGGACGCCCACGGAGCTCGTGGGTTGAGCCAGTCGATAGATCCTGCCGAGAGGTACTCAAGGTTGGAAAGGGGCTTGCATGGACCATCGCCCGGAGGGACCCCGGACTTGGCGTCGTTGGGTGGGCGAGGCGACGCCCCCCGGTATGCCCCCATTGATTGATTAATGATGTTATGAAAGACTTGGGGTCAGAGGGAAAGAAAACATCGCGTCCAAGGGCTCAAGTTAAAAATGATAGACAATAGATGTGCAATAGCCTTTTTATCATAATAATACAATAACATAAGAAAAGTTAGCATATAATAAGATATGCAGTAATATGAATCATAATAAAATTAATATTGCTGCATATCATTAAAATCCAATGTGAACAAATAGTACGTATTATTATAGTGATAAGTAGGTTATTTTTTGGTTACCTGCCGAGGGCCGCATTAAACTTCTTTGAGGGCCGCATGCGGCCCTCAAACAGTGGGTTGAGCACCCCTGATTTAGACCATTAGTGTGTGATTATTCAGTATGTTTGATCCTCTTCCATCTTTTATTCAAACTGCCTGTGACTGGTGGTTCAGTCACTGGTGCGGTGCAGTGCAATGATGTGAGTACATGACTGTTATGCTGCATAGTGCTGGTGCAAGCGTGTGCTCATTACCCTGCACAGGGGAGTAGAGCTCACTCTAAAATGGACTTCATTAATTAATTTTGTTCAATCCATTTATATAATCCATGTTTTAATGCTATTTGTATATGGCTGATCACTTTACAACCATTTTTTAACAAAGTAACCCAGTCCTGTAGTGAAGGACGCCTATAACATATTAAGACCTTCATGAATGTACACACCTGTCTTGGGAGTGATGCACCTTGCTGCGACCTTCAAGGCACAGACCTTCGTGCTTCCTATGGTTGGAGTAGGTAGGAAGACACCTACCGAACGGGCGCAAGCCACTCCCGGTGAGGTATATATGGGGAGTGAGGAGGGTGCTGAAGCCCTCCAAAGACCCTTCCCACTACCTCACTAACCGTTTCCCTATGGTCTCATGAACACCAGAGAGTAGTTCAGCATACTCTCTAAAGCCAGATCCTCTTCTATCTACACCACACTACATACACACAACACACACACCTTTTCCCAAAATTAAAAATTAAAAATGGCGTTGAACGACAGTGCCTCGGAGTCCCCGCCTGGAGGGGGGGACCACACATTCCCCCAGGGAGGACTCCCCTTCTGGCTGTCGACCTGAGAGGTGTCTTGATAACTCCTTGAGCCTTTTTTTTATCAATTTCTGCAACATTCGCGGCCCTCGTTCTAATTTTCATTCTGTGGAACACCATATCTACTCCTCTAAACCTCACCTTCTCTTCCTCACCGAAACACAGGTTTCTGAGGCTACTGACAGCAATCTCTACTGTGTTCCCTCCTACTATCTCTATCCTAAATTTCAGTTCAGAGCTAGATGTTGCGTCTACGGGCGCAACGACATCACTTGTTCTCGTGCCCACGACCTTGAGTCTTCTGAATTTTCCACCATCTGGCTAAGACTTCACTGTCTATTACTAAATACAGCTGTGCTCTTTATCTCTCACCTAACTCTACTGACTATGTAAAATTCTTTGACTATATTAACTCTAAAGTGGAGCACATTTTGACCCACTCTCCCTTCACTGAAATCTCCATCTTGGGAGATTTCAATGTTCACTACCAGCTTTGGCTTTCATCGTCTTTCACTGACCAGCCTGGTGAACAAGCCTACAACTTTGCTCTCTTCAACGATGTAGAGCAGTTGGTTCAGCACCCTACACGTATTCCCGACCGTCTTGGAGACCGGCCCAACATACGAGACCTCTTCCTAACTTCTAACCCTTGTGCTTACTCTGTCAAACTGTTCTCTCCGTTGGGCTCCTACGATCACAATCCTATTTATGTATCCTGTCCTTTCGCTCCTGTACATCCTCTGGACCCACCGAAGAGGCGATGCTTCTGGTGGGACGACCCGAGGATGTACTTTTCCGATTTCCCGTGGAATGATTATTGCTACCAGGAGAGAGACCCCTCTGCGTGTGCCTAGCGCATCACAGAGGTGATTGTCTCTGGAATGGAGGCATACATTCCACGTTCTTTTCCTACTCCTCATGCTCAAGCCCATCCCTATACTGTCCAAACTCCTTATGCAAGAGTTAACCAGCATCTTCACTCTTTCATCCCTCACGCTGGTAAACTCTGGAACAATCTTCCTTCATCTGTATTTCCTCCTGCCTACGAATTGAACTCTTTCAAGAGGAGGGTATAAGGACACCTCTCCTTCCGAAATTGACCTTTCTTTTTGGACATTCCTATGTACTCTATTATTGGGGGGGGGGGGGGGTAGATGCACCTTGCTGCCACGTTCAAGGCACAGACCATGAATGTACACACCTGTCTTGGGGGTGATGCACCTTGCTGCGACCTTCAAGGCACTTGTTTGGCTGTGCAGGAAATGTTATCTTGTCTGCTGGTGCTCATAAGTACTGGAAATTTTCATATTATGTTAGATAGAAACAATAGAAGATGCATCCCCTAAATGTGAATGGTAAGGAAGTGGGATTAAAAAAAATTATAGACACTGATTTGTTTTAATGAATAACATGAACATTATCCTGCTCAAAAAATCAACTTTTTAATATCTTACTATTAATTATAAAAAAAAATAGGCATATCATAGGAATGGCAAGCTTTCCTAGTATGTAAATGGTACTTCATCCTCCTTGACAGCAAAACGGTACTACATCCTCCTTGACAGCTAAATGGTACTACATCATCCTTGATAACAAAATGGTACTATATCCTCCTTGACAGCTAAATGGTAATATATCTTCCTTGACAGCAAAATGGTAATATATCCTCCTTGACAGCTAAATGGTAATATATCTTCCTTGACAGCTGAATGGTAATATATCCTCCTTGACAGTTAAATGGTAGTATATCCTCCTTGACAGCTAAATGGTAGTATATCATCCTTGACAGCTAAATGGTAGTATATCATCCTTGACAGCTAAATGGTAGTATATCATCCTTGACAGCTAAATGGTAATATATCTTCCTTGACAGCTAAATGGTTATAATATCCTCCTTGACAACTAATAGTCATGTATCGGATATCCGCATCCGCATCCACGGAACATCTGCATAATTTTTCACATCCGCATCCGCATTTTTGATAAATGAAACATCCGCATCTGCATTCGCATTTGTAATGAAATAAACATCCGCATCCGCATCCGCACCACACATAGAGGATGTTGCGGATATATTTTATTCATTACAAAGTCACAGACTTAGATATCACAATGCAGACTACATAGCACAGAGCTTGCACAGTTGAAGAAAATGAATTAATGCATGTTAATTTTCTACTAAAATTACACTTTCTATTAATTTCCTTTCAAATTTACAAAATCTAATGTGTCAATACGCAGAATCATGGGATATCGCTGGAATGACTGTGTCAAACCGGCGACTACTCCGTGAGACTAATTCGACATATATTACCTGCATAGTCCGTCAACGCCAACTCCGGCTATACGGGCACGTGGCACGTTTTCCGGAAGCTGATCCTGCTCATCGGGTTGTCTCTGTAAGAGACAATCCTGAGTGGAGGAGGCCAAGGGGACGCCCACGGAGTTCGTGGGTGGAGCAAGTCGATAAATCCTGCCGGGAGGTACTCGGGTTGGGAAGGGGGCCTGCATTGAGACTCGCCCGGAGGGACCTTCGGGCTTGGGCGTCGTAGGGTGGGCGAGGCGACGCCCCCCCTCCCCCCCGACGTATGCCCCCATTGATTGATTGATTGATAATGTGTCAAGAATTTTGCGGAAGGGCAGAAGAAAAGAGATAATTTTGCATAGTAACTATGTATTATATATGTATCATGTAAATTTGTAAAAGTATGTTCTGAACTGTGTAACTGTATGTACCATATGTAATATTGCGTAGGTATGAAGGGAAGCAGCCTGGCCGGCAGAGAGAGAGAGAGAGAGAGAGAGAGAGAGAGAGAGAGTTCCGCGCGTGACCCCGGATAGAGAGGTCGCACCGCTCCTGCTGCCCCCCGGGGAAGGGCAAGTCAGGTTAAGACCGGCAGCGTTTCGAGGCGCCCTGGGTGTAGTGGACCACGACCCCCTCCCCGCTCATCTCCTCGATCTCCAGCTGCATGTCGGACCCTTGTGCAGTGGCGTCGCGAGAGGGGGGGGTGCGGGTTGGGGGGCTTGGGGGACATATGTCCCCGGCCCAATACTTCGGGGGCACCAAAGTGAAGAAGATCAAAGTGGGGTCCCACAAGGTTCGGTATTAGGTCCACTTTTGTTTATTATTTATATCAATGACTTAGATACAGGAATTAGTAGTGATCTTAGTAAATGTGCAGATGATACCAAGATCGGAAGAGTAATTGAGTCGGATCGGGACGCTAGTATTCTCCAAGGTGAACTCAACAGATTGTATGACTGGGCGGATAAATGGCAGATGGAGTTCAATGTAGGGAAGTGCAGTATTCTGAGTGTAGGTAGGAACAACCCCTCACATAACTATTGCTTAAATGACACTCTCATTAGCAGGTCTGGGTGCGAGAGGGATTTAGGGGTTTTAGTGAGCTCTGATCTCCGTCCAAGGGCACAATGCATTCAAGCTAGAAATCGAGCTAATAGGGTACTGGGATTTATTTCAAGGAGGGTAAGCAACAGAACCCCCGAAGTCTTCCTCAAACTATATTTAGCATTAGTTAGACCTCATCTTGACTATGTGGTTCAGTTCTGGTCACCTTACTATAGAATGGATATCAAAATGTTAGAATCGGTGCAGAGGAGGATGACTAAGATGATTCAGTTACGAGAAGAACTCAACTCAAACAGTTAAACTTGCATTCTCTAGAAAGGCGAAGGTGCGTGGAGACATGATCGAGGTTTATAAATGGAAGAGGGCTTTAATAAGGGATACATTCAAGGTTTTTTTGTTAAAGAGAGAACCGGTAGACACGAGTAAATGGGTTTAAACTGGATAAATTCAGATTCACTAGGGACATAGGCAAAAATTGGTTTACTAACAGGGTGGTGGATGAGTGGAATAGGCTTAGCAGTCATGTGGTGAGTGCCAATACAATTGTCACATTCAAAAATAGACTAGATAAATTCATGGACAGCGATATTAGGTGGGGTTAGATACATGGGAGCTTAGGGTCAAAGGAGCTGCCTCGTACAGGCCTACCGGCCTCTTGTAGACTCCTGCGTTCTTATGTTCTTAACCAGATTTTTGTTCCGCATCCTGGTAACACACAACTCGTCATAAAGCATTAGAATTACAAAATGCAGTATTGTGTAACAAAAGCAGCTAGCATCTTGCAAGAGGTGAGTGGTTAGTGTGCAGGCCTTGCATTCACGGCGCCGTGGACAACGTCGGTCCGAATCCCCACGCTACCACCTGCATTTTTCAGTCACCGCCGAGTAGCCTAAGAATACCCACGTGCTCTCCAAAAGACCACCCATCAACCCGGACTCTAGAAGATACCGTCCAAGTACACACTGATAACACTGATTATGTTGTGTATATACTGTAACCTTCCGGATAGAGTCGTAATCAAAACACTTCTTACATAAATTGCAGGTCATGGGGAAATTAGCAATTATAAGCTACAATAAAGTGAAGACCTACATACGAGCGACAACATTTCGCTGTTGAGCAGGGAGAGGGGAAACGTGGAGCGGCTGCTGTGTGCCGAGAGGATGGGGGGACTCTATTGGGTAGGGGTCCAGGGGAGGTGGCGTGGAAGACGACAGGTAAGGGGAGAGGGCTAGGAGTGGATGGGCAACGGTGGGGAAGGCTCGGAAGGGAATGGTTGGGTAGGAGAGGGGTAGGGAGCCAGAAGCCAGGACTGATTGAAAGGATAAGAGGGTGAGAGGGCAGGACACGAGCGAAGGGTATAGCGAAGCAGGAGAGAATAAAAAAAAAAGAACCTAGATTAGCCTGTTTTCAAGGGAAAAAAAGACATGGCGCCAAAGTCTCAGCCCAAAAGCCAAGATCTAGTTAAAAAAGCCAAGGAGTGGCAACGCTGGTACGAACAAAATCAGTGAGGCTAGCCAGCCTTCAGGCTGCTATAGTCCATCGACTTAACTTGAGCCCTGTGGCTTGGGCCGGGGAAACCTCCATTGCTTACAGATTTAGCGATGACCAGCGCTCGGCGATCTGTCTCACTGTTAGTCTGTACGTTATCTATTTATGGAATATATATTCATAATACGACTGCATGATGAAACTGTATACAGTCTGTTCATGTGTGTGGCGAGGACGTTGAGATCTCAGAAAGTTTCACGTATCTTGGTAACGTAGTTCGTAACAGCGGTGAGTCTGGCCAGAAAGTCTTACGGCGGATTGGTCTGGCCCACGGTGTTATGGACTCGCTTAACACGAGTATATGGCGTTGTCGATACCCGTGCAGAAGGACAAAGATCCGGATCTTCAAGTCCATTGTGCTCCCTGTCTTACTCTACGGTTGTGAGACATGGACACTAAATGGGGACTTGGAGAGGCGGATTGATGCATTTGGTAATAAGTGTCTACGCAGAATCATGTGATATCGCTGGAATGACTTTGTGTCCAACCGGCGACTACTCCGTGAGACTTATTGCACCTACGTAGTCCGTCAACGCCAACTCCGGCTATACGGGCACGTGGCACGTTTTCCGGAAGCTGATCCTGCTCATCGGGTTGTCTCTGTAAGAGACAATCCTGAGTGGAGGAGGCCAAGGGGACGCCCACGGAGTTCGTGGATTGAGCAAGTCGATATATCCTGCCGGGAGGTACTCGGGTTGGGAAGGGGGCCTGCATGGAGACTCGCCCGGAGGGACTCCCGGGCTTGGCGTCGTAGGGTGGGCGAGGCGACGCGCCCCCCGGCGTATGCCCCCATTTATTGATTGATGATGTTATGAAAGGCTTGGGGTCAGAGGGAAAGAAAACATCGCGTCCAAGGGCTCAAGTTAAAATTGATAGACTATAGATGTGCAATAGCCTTTTTATCATAATAATACAATAACATAAGAATCATAATATAATTAATATTGCTGCATATCATTAAAATTAAATGTGAACAAATAGTACGTATTATGATAGTGATAAGTAGGTTATTTTTTGGTTACTTGTCGAGGGCCGCATCAAACAGTGGGTTGAGCACCCCTGATTTAGACCATTAGTGTGTGATTATTCAGTATGTATGATCCTCTTCCATCGTTTATTCAAACTGCCTGTGACTGGTGGTTCAGTCACTGGTGCGGTGCAGTGCAATGATGTGAGTATATGACTGTTATGCTGCATAGTGCTGGTGCAAGCATGTGGTCACTACCCTGCACAGGGGAGTAGAGCTCACTCTAAAATGGACTTCATTAATTAATTTTGTTCAATCCATTTATATAATCCATGTTTTAATGCTATTTGTATATGGCTGATCACTTTACAACCATTTTTTAACAAAGTAACCCAGTCCTGTAGTGAGGGACGCCTGTAACATATTAAGACCTTCATGAATGTACACAGCTGTCTTAGGGGTGATGCACCTTGCTACCACCTTCAAGGCACAGACCTTCATGAATGTACACACCTGTCTTGGGGGTAATGCACCTTGCTGCCACCTTCAAGGCACAGACCTTCGTGTTTCCTATGGTTGGAGTAGATAGGAAGACACCTACCGAACGGGCGCAGGCCACTCCCGGTGATGTATATATGGGGAGTGAGGAGGGTGCTGAAGCCCTCCAAAGACCCTTCCCATTACCTCACTAACCGTTTCCCTATGGCCTCATGAACACCAGAGAGTAGTTCAGCATGCTCTCTAAAGCCAGATCCTCTTCTATCCACACCACACTATAGTCTATTCATCTGGGCAAGGCCACTCACGGTAGCTTAGTCCCAGTGACTCCACTTCCCCCTTCTGGCTGGGTAGCTCCGAGTTGGATGATGTAACCTACTTGTCGTGTTAAATAGTCAACATAAAATGGTAAGTAGTAATAATAAAATGTTAAGTAGTTAACATAAAATACATATCCAACATAAACTGCTAAATTATGTTCAAGCGCTGCCCAAGGTGATTTAATTACAGTTTACATGATGGAGGAAAGAAAAATCTTGAACATGATATGTATTTTATGATATGTATTTTATGTTGACTACTTTACATTTTAATATCACTACTTACCATTTTATGTTGACTACTTAACATAAGTAGGTTACATCATCCGACTCGGAGCTACCCACCCAAAAGGGGGAAGTGGAGTCGCTACCGTGAGTGGCCTTGCCCAAATGAATAGACTATACATACACACAACACACACAACTTTTCCCAAAATTAAAAATTAAAAATGGCTTTCAACGACAGTGCCTCGGAGTCCCCGCCTGGGGGGGGGACCACAAATTCCCCCAGGGAGGACTCCCCTTCCGGCTGTCGACCTGAGAGGTGTCTTGATAACTCTTCGAGCCATTTTTTTATCAATTTTTGTAACATTCGCGGTCTTCGTTCTAATTTTCATTCTGTGAAACACCATCTCTCCCCCTCTAAACCTCACCTTCTCTTCCTCACCGAAACACAGGTTTCTGAGGCCACTGACAGCAATCTCTACTCTGTTCCCTCCTGCTATCTCTATCCTAAATTTCAGTACAAAGCTAGATGTTGCGTCTACGTGCGCAACGACATCATTTGTTCTCGTGCCCACGACCTTGCGTCTTCTGAATTTTCCACCATTTGGCTAAGACTTCACTGTCTATTACTAAATACATCTGTGCTGTTTATCTCTCACCTAACTCTACTGACTATGTAAAATTCTTTGACTATAGGAACTCTAAAGTGGAGCACATCTTGACCCAATCTCCCTTAGCTGAAATCTCCATCTTGGGAGATTTCAATGTACACACACTCAAAAAACTATCGCTACAGTGGGGTCCGACGAATTTCACACTGAGCAACCCGGTAATCTCGGCAGGGTTGGTAAGAGTGCGATCACCCCCACCACCTCAGCTCTGCTGGGGGGAGCAGGACAGGACCCCGTAAGGGAGGGATAGAGAGGAAGGGAAACACCGAGATACCACATATGACCATAATATTAACGGAGTGATTTGAGTGCCACTTGTTTAAACTTTATATTCACAAATTATTAGACAATAATGCTCATATGATATACGTAACAGCGGTGGGTATAAGTATTCTCCCATGTCAAAGACAAAAACAACCATCATCGTATGTCAGATATAGTTCAGTTCATAATGTGCCATCCTGGAACTAATGCTTCCACTGAACGTGTCTTTTCTTGAATGAACAAGTTGTGGGCATCTGAAAAAAAAACTTAACTTCATTGCAACGCTAAAAGCATTGCTGGTAAGAAAGATAAAAGTTTAAACAGGTTGTTTCAATCTACTCCTGGGCTACCCTTCTATCTTGTGCTGCCTCATTGCCTAATAAAAAGTAGGATCTTTGCGCGCTTTTTAAGTTAACGAATAAGGAAATTGCCGTTGGCGTTTTGAATTGCCGAAATTAGCCGTGTCTGGAGAAGAGTAATCTATTAAATAGCTTGCATGCAGGAGTTAATTTGTCTAACATGTTGGTATAATGACTCGCTGAGAATTATTAGAAAATTAATCTTATTGGGTGCATTCCATGATTGTTTCGAGACAAGCGAATACCGTGACTCGGGTAGTGCATGCTATACTAGTAAAACCAATGCCAACGTTATCTTAACATTTGGATGATAAGTCAAGTTTATTATCCACTATAAATCTATCATAAGGGTTAGCTAAGTTTTACGTAACCTCCTAGGCTCAGTGGAGCCGTATGTGGCGATCAGTCAGTGGGATTCACTCTGATATCCGAATCCTGAGTGACTCATCACCGCAAGGTGTTAATCATATTGTATCCTAAATGAATTAAATTTTAACCCTTCACTTGTGTGTGAGGTGTTAAAGCATAATTTCATCACCCCAAACACTACAATATTATAGCTACATAAAACACAGATCAATTCACTTTGACTAAGACTCCACCTGTGTGTTTCATGAAGCGTTACTGTGCCAGCTCAAATTCTACTGCTTCATTTACGAGTCCCGCTCTCTTGGTTCTGGCAAGTGAACCCACACCCAACACACGCAGTGATACCAACATGAGTAGCCTATTCTCAATGGCTTCGTCCTTGGTGTCAGTGTGTATCGTGCTGAATGTGTAACGATAGTTTTTTGAGTGTGTGTACACCACCAGCTTTGGCTTTCATCGTCTTTCACTGACCAGCCTGGTGAACAAGCCTACAATTTTGCTCTCCTCAGCGATCTAGAGCGGTTGGTTCAGCACCCTACACGTATTCCTGACCGTCTTTCAGACCGGCCCAACATACTACTATCCATATCAGACCCTATGACATACCGTTTTTCGCAAATATCTTTCAAACGAAGACTCTGATCAGCATGGGACTTTGGCACAGATTGTTTCACACACTCCGCTAATTTTTGACGCTATTGTGCAATGCCAGATGCGGTTAATTATGGCGTTTACTTCTGACTGTGATGGCAAAACCTGCGTGAGCCACTTACACATTCGAACAGGTGAGGCGTGACGTATTTGTGACGTGTATCCACCACCTACCTCCACCCCTGGCTTCCCCTACTCCCATCCCTCCCTTTCCCTCCCTCCTCCTTCTCCCCAGCACTCTTTCCCCCCGCCCTCTTTCACCCCCATACCTCCCCCCCCTTCTCTCTCTCTCTCTCTCTCTCTCTCTCTCTCTCTCTCTCAGTGTACATGCGATGTGAAGCGTTGCACACACATGACTTGTCTATAATGGCGGATAACTCGAAAGTATATGCTAAGTATGGTCTGGTGTTTTATGCACACGACCCTGATTCCTGTTCCAGCGTAACTGAATGTTGCTTAAGTGCTGTGTGAGGTTTGTTTGGCAATTGTACACCCATTGAAAGTTGTACGAGTATATGACCCTCCTTCCCACAGGTTACGTTGAGCGTATGATGGGATGAAGCACGTAGCTGACGCTTGATTATTTATAGAAAATCGCGTAAGAGACGGAAAGGAATAACGGTGGAATTGATGCGGGAATTCATTGCAGAGTAAAAACGTGAAACGAAATCGGAGAAATATATGAATAATTTATTCTGGTGTTAGGAAAAGACTGCCATACGCTGTGTTCATGTAGATATGTTAAAAAGTCATAGCAAATAAAAATAGATAGCGAGTATATGATGGGTGGATTAATAATGTAAATAACTGACCACATAGTGTTACTTCAACATTCATCACCATTGACAAACAGGTCATCCTCGTCATCACTGTTGATGCTGATGCAGACGGGATATAATTTATATTTATCTGCCATTAATTGAAGTCATACGTGTGCATGGATTCATATCTCGTGTACAGCACAAGTGTTTGTGAGAGAGAGAGAGAGAGAGGGTGGGGTGGGGGGGGGAGGTATGGGGGAGAAAGAGGGCGGAGGGAGAGAGTGCGGGGGAGAAGACTGACATTAAAATTAAAATACTACGGTATTTCAGGAACTATTCTTCACTGGATCACTACATTTCTTACTAACCGGACTCAACGTGTTCTTCTTGAAGGATCTTCATCTGACACTGTCCCTGTTTCTTCAGGTGTCCCACAAGGCACCGTTCTAGGCCCCCCTTCTTTTCCTCCTGTACATTAACGATCTTCCACTGTCAACGCCTAACTCTTCCACTAGACTATTTGCCGACGATAGTTTACTGTTTAGAGCAGTAAAGACTACTAACGACTGCAGACTACTACAAAACGACTTGGACGCCCTCGAGCGGTGGGAACGCACCTGGCAGATGCACTTCCGACCAGACAAATGCATACTTTTAAGATTCACCAGAGCGCACAACCCCCTCCATCACACCTACACTGTCCACAATTCAAATTTAGAATCAGTTCACACACACAAGTACCTTGGCATCCATCTCTCAACTAACTTGAAATTCAACACCCACAGAGACCATACCAGTACCACAGCCAGCAGAACACTGGGGTTCCTGAGGAGGAATTTACATAACTGCACACCTGACATTAAACACATAACTTATGACACACTTGTGAGATCAACACTGGAATACTGCTCCACGGTGTGGGATCCTTACATATACAGAAACATTGATAGGTTAGAACAAATCAACACCAAGGTGGCTAGGTTCATTACAAACAATTCCACTCGAACGTCTGGCATCACAACACGGATCAAACAACAGATAAACATGGACCCTCTTCACATACGCAGACAAGCACACAGACTTACACTTATGTACAAGATCACAAACACTCACATTGACATTGACCCACAAACATACCTACACAAGGCAAACAGTCAACGTACTCGTAACACAGATCCATAAATACCAAACATATCACACTGACGCATACAAGCACTCATACTTTCCACGCACCATACGTGACTGGAACAACCTCCCTCAACAGATTTTAGACTCCGGTACAATAGACTCATTCAAAAAACAAATACATACTCACTTGTCACCACAACACACCAACACTAACAATTACACTTGATTCACTTCTCTCCCCTGCACACTCGGCTCCCCCGTCCCTCCAACAGCCAACAAATATGCGTGTTATGCACCATACGGGTGCCCTGCGCATCATTAATCCAGAGCCAGATCCAGGAGTAGGGAGGGAAAGGGGGGGATGGGAGTAGGGGAAGCAAGGGGTGGAGGTAGGTGGTGGATACACGTCACAAATACGTCACGCCTCACCTGTTCGAATGTGTAAGTGGCTCACGCAGGTTTTGCCATCACAGTCAGAAGTAAACGCCATAATTAACCGCATCTGGCATTGCACAATAGCGTAGAAAATTAGCGGAGTGTGTGAAACAAACTGTGCCTAAGTCCCATGCTGATCCGAGTCTTCGTTTGAAAGATATTTGCGAAAAACGGTGTGTCATAGGGTCTGATATGGACAGTAGACCTCTTCCTTACTTCTAACCCTTGTCAAACTGTTCTCTCCGTTGGGCTCCTCCGTTCACAATCCTATATCTGTATCCTGTCCTTTCGCTCTGGACCCACCGAAGAGGCGATGCTTCTGGCATTTTGCTTCAGCTCGGTGGGACGACCCGAGGATGTACTTTTCCGATTTCCCGTGGAATAATTATTGCCTCCAGGAGAGAGACCCCTCTGTGTGTGCCCAGCGCATCACAGAGGTGATTGTCTCTGGAATGGAGGCATACATTCCATGTTCTTTCTCTACTCTTCATGCTAAAAAGGGTTGGTTTCATGATGCTTGTTCTCGTGCTATTAAAGATAGAGAGGCAGCGCATAAAAGGTACCAGAGCCTTCGCACTCCTAACCATAATCTTTATATTTCTGCCCGGAATCGTGCCAAATCTATTCTCCGACTTACCAAAAACTCTTTCATCAATAGAAAATGCCAAAACCTTGCTTTCTCTAATTCTTCCCGTGACTCCTGGCATCTAGCCAAAAATAAGTCCTCCAATTTCACTTCTTCTTCTTTCCCTCCTCTCCTTGACCCTGACGGCAGCACCGCCGTCTCATCTATCTCTAAGGCTGAACTCTTCGCTCAAACTCTCTAAGAACTGCACCCTGGACGATTCTGGGCATATTCCTCCTACTCATCCCCCCTCTGACTTCTTTATACATATTATTAAGATTCTTCCTAATGATGTTTTCTATGCCCTATCTGGCCTCAACTCTCAGAAGGCTTATGGACCTGATAAGAGTGCCTTCTATTGTCTTTAAAAAATGTGCTTCTGTGTTGCCACCCTGCCTGGTCAAACTCTTTCGCCTCTGCCTATCAACATCTACCTTTCCTTCCTGCTGAAAGTACGCCTTCGCACAGCCTGTGCCTAAGAAGGGTGACCGTTCAAATCCCTCAAACTACCGTCCTATAGCTTTACTTTCTTGTCTATCTAAAGTTTTTGAATCAATCATTAACCAGAAGATTCAAAAGCACCTTTCCACTTCTAACCTTCTATCTGATCGCAAGTATGGGTTCAGCAAGTGGCAATCTACTGTCGATCTTCTTGATCTCTTAAATAACTCTTGGTCATCCTCTCTTTGCCGTTTCGTTGAAACTTTATCTGTTGCGCTAGACATACCGAAAGCCTTCCATAGAGTCTGGCACAAGTTTTTGCTTTCTAAACTGCCCTCTTTCGGATTATATCCCTCTCTCTGTTCCTTTATCTCCAGTTTCCTCTCGGGCCGTTCTATCTCTGCGGTGGTAGACGGTCACTGTTCTTCCCCTAAACCTATTAACAGTGGTGTTCCACAGGGCTCTGTCCTATCACCCACTCTCTTCCTGTTATTTATGAATGATCTTCTTTCCATAACAAACTGTCCTGTCCACTCATACGCCGACGATTCCACTCTGCATTATTCAACTTCTTTCAATAGAAGACCATCCCAACAGGAAGTACATGACTCCAGACTGGAGGCTGCAGAACGCTTAACCTCAGACCTTGCTATCATTTCCGATTGGGGTAGAAGGAACCTTGTGTCCTTCAATGCCTCAAAAACTCAATTTCTCCACCTATCAACTCGACACAATCTTCCAAACACCTATCCCCTATTCTTCGACAACACTCAGCTGTCACCTTCTTCAACACTAAATATCCTCGGTCTATCCTTAACTCAAAATCTTAACTGGAAACTTCACATCTCCTCTCTCACTAAATCAGCTTCCTCGAGGTTGGGCGTTCTGTATCGTCTCCGCCAGTTCTTCTCCCCCGCACAGTTGCTATCCATATACAGGGGCCTTGTCCGCCCTCGTATGGAGTATGCATCTCACGTGTGGGGGGCTCCACTCACACAGCTCTATTGGACAGAGTGGAGTCTAAGGCTCTTCGTCTCATCAGCTCTCCTCCTCTTACTGATAGTCTTCTACCTCTTAAATTCCGTCGCGATGTTGCCTCTCTTTCTATCTTCTATCGATATTTTCACGCTGACTGCTCTTCTGAACTTGCTAACTGCATGCCTCCCCCCTCCCGCGGCCTCGCCTCACACGACTTTCTAATCAAGCTCATCCCTATACTGTCCAAACCCCTTATGCAAGAGTTAACCAGCATCTTCACTCTTTCATCCCTCACGCTGGTAAACTCTGGAACAATCTTCCTTCATCTGTATTTCCTCCTGCCTACGACTTGAACTCTTTCAAGAGGAGGGTATCAGGATACCTCTCCTCCCGATTTTTTTTTCATTATTGTTTTCTTTTCCCGCTCTGTGTGTGCTCAGCGCATCACAGAGGTGATTGTCTCTGGAATGGAGGCATACATTCCTCGTTCTTTCTCTACTCCTCACGCTAAAAAGCCTTGGTTTAATCACGCTTGTTCTCGTGCTGTCAATGATAGAGAGGCAGCTCACACTAATGCTAATCATGAACTTTACATTTCTGCCCGGAATCGTGCCAAATCTATTCTCCGACAAGCCAGCGACTCTTTCATTAATAGAAAATGCCAAAACCTTGCTTTCTCTAACTCTTCCCGTGACTTCTAGCATCTAGCCAAAAACATCTCCTCCAACTTCACTTCTTCATCTTTCCCTCCACTCTTCAGTCCTGACGACAACACTGCCGTCTCATCTATCTCTAAGGCTGAACTCTACTCTCAAACTTTTTCTAAAAACTCCACTCTGGACGATTCTGGGCATATTCCTCCTACTCATCCTCCCTCTGACTCTTTTATGCCCGTTATAAAGATTCTTCAAAATGATGTTTTCTGTGCCCTCTCTGGCCTCAATCCTCAGAAGGCTTATGGACCTGTCCATTTACAGGGGCCTTGTCCGCCCTCGTATGGAGTATGCATCTCATGTGTGTGTGTGTGTGAGGGGGGGGTCCACGGGTCCACGGGTCCACTCACACAGCTCTCCTTGACAGAGTGGAATCAAAGGCTCTTCGTCTCATCAGCTCTCCTACTCATACTGATAGTCTTCTACCTCTCAAATTCCGCCGCCATGTTGCCTCTCTTTCTATCTTCTATCGATATTTTCATGCTGACTGCTCTTCTGAACTTGCTAACTGTATGCCTCCCCTCCTCCCGCGGCCCCGCTGCACTCGACTTTCTACTCATGCTCATCCCTATACTGTCCAAACCCCTTATGCAAGAGTCAACCAGCATCTTCACTCCTTCATCCCTCACGCTGGTAAACTCTGGAACAATCTTCCTTCATCTGTATTTCCTCCTGCCTACGACTTGAACTCTTTCAAGAGGAGGGTATCAGGACACCTCTCCTCCCGAAATTGACCTCTCGTTTTGGACACTTCTTTGACCTCTATTCGGGAGCAGTGAGTAGCGGGCTTTTTTTTTTTTTTTTTTTTTTTACGCCCTTGAACTGTCTCCTTAGCTGTAAAAAAAAAAATTGTCCTTGACAGCTAGATGGTACTATATCCTCCTTGACAGCTGAATTATACTACATCCTCCTTGACAGCTAAATGGTAGTACATCCTCCTTGACAGATAAATTGTAGTACATCCTCCTTGACAGCTAGATGGTACTACATCCTCCTTGACAGCTAAATGGTAGTACATCCTCCTTGACAGATAAATGGTAGTACATCCTCCTTGACAGCTAGATGGTACTACTTCCTCCTTGACAGCTAAATGGTAGTGCATCCTCCTTGACAGATAAATGGTAGTACATCCTCCTTGACAGCTAGATGGTACTACATCCTCCTTGACAGCTAAATTGTAGTACATCCTCCTTGACAGCTAAATGGTACTACACTTTTCTTGACAACTAAATGGTACTATATCCTCCTTGACAGCTAAATGGTAGTACATCTTCCTTGACAGCTAAATGGTACTATATCCTCCTTGACAGCTAAATGGCAGTACATCCTCCTTGACAGCTAAATGGTAGTACATCCTCCTTGACAGCTAGATGGTACTGTATCCTTCTTGAAAGCTAAACGGTACTACATCCTCCTTGACAGTAAATGGTAGTACATCCTCCTTGACAGCTAGATGGTATTACATCCTCCTTGACAGCTAGATGGCAGTACATCCTCCTTGACAGCTAAATGGTACTATATCCTCCTTGACAGCTAAATGTCAGTACATCCTCCTTGACAGTAAATGGTAGTACATCCTCCTTGACAGCTAGATGGTATTACATCCTCCTTGACAGCTAAACGGTACTACATCCTCCTTGACAGTAAATGGTAGTACATCCTCCTTGACAGCTAGATGGTACTACATCCTCCTTGACAGCTAAATGGTAGTACATCCTCCTTGACAACTAGATGGTACTATATCCTTCTTGACAGCTAAATGGTTCTACTTCCTCCTTGACAGCTAAATGGTACTATATCCTTCTTGACAGCTAAACGGTACTACATCCTCCTTGACAGTAAATGGTAGTACATCCTCCTTGACAGCTAGATGGTACTACATCCTCCTTGACAGCTAAATGGTACTACATCCTCCTTGACAACTAGATGGTACTATATCCTTCTTGACAGCTAAATGGTTCTACTTCCTCCTTGACAGCCTTACGCATTGCTCTGGTCCAAATGGCTGTGGCCGAGGAGAAGACCAAGAACGTGGAGCGGGCCGTGCAGCTCATCGAGGAGGCTGCCGGCAACGGTGCCCAGCTGGTGGTGCTGCCGGAGTGCTTCAACGGACCCTGCCGCCTCAGTAAGGAGCTTTGCTTACATGAGTATGAAGTGATTTTTTATTTATTTATATGTATATTTTTTTATTTATTATTATTATTATTATTATTTTTTTTTTGGTGCTGCCTCTTGCGCTTGTAGGCTCTCTTGATGGCCCTCTTGGAATGCCCCAGTTCATTAGCAGGCGAATTCAGTTTATAGTGGCTGCCGTGATATGTGACTCTTTGCCTGGCCCATGCTGCCCCCCCGCGCAGCACTTGAACGATGTCGCTGAAGTTAGAGTTGATTGAAGATCTGGGCAGCATGTGGGTAACCTTCAGACAATCTGGCTTGAAAAATCAGCGTGTTTCGGTGGGACTCAAACCTTGGTCCACGGGCTCACCACACCTGCACGCTGATCACCTGGCCACCGCCTCCCCATGTATAGAGAGAGATCAGTTTATTAAACATATTATATATATTTACAATACTGTTTGTTTTTTGTAACAGTTCAACAGCGTCGTCTACACAGGTGAGAATACCAATTACGTGGAGCCCGTCCCCGGCGAGAGCACCGCCCCCCTCGGTGACGCGGCGAAGAAGTTTATGTGTTTGTGGTGGGCGGCTCGGTGCGGGAGAGGGAGGGAGACAAGATCTACAACACCTGCACAGTCTGGGGGCCACAGGGCAACATGTTAGCAAAGCACAGAAAGGTGAGTTTTGTTCATGTAGTTTTGGAAGCAATGGAGACAATGGTCAAAGCTTCAGTCGCAATCCGAGATGTCCGCTGATCACCACAATTGTCTCATGTTCCTTACACTGACCTGCCACACCCACTCCTCCTCTGCCTCACACCCCGACCTCATGGTTGTCAGTCTGTCATTTAATTTTGGAGGAACTCGAGACAGTGATCGAAGCTTCTGTTGCAAGTCTTAGTGTCTGCCTATCTCAACAAGTGTCCCTTAAGACCTGTGCGCCTTGCGCCTGGTTGCCGTGCATCTGCCTATGTCTCTACGCATGCAACACGCACGCTCAAGCATGCCTCTAGCTGCATGCTTCTTCCTCGATGGATGTGCATGCCTCTTTCTGTTCACACCTGGAGTGAAGCACACATACACTTAAGTCGTCAAGGTGTCTGCTCTGAACCAAGCAGTTGCTGCTGCCGCAGCTGGTCATTGCCGTCTCGAGTATAGAGAAGGCATGGCAGCTTGCTGGGTTCTTTGCCGATGAGTCATCCAAGTAAAGCCGAGTGTGTTCCGCGCTGTCCAACTAAAATGTTATTTTTTGTGTGTTTTAATGCATATTTTTGTGTTAAATATATTTTTTTCTGTGATAAAAAAAGGTTTTCCAACATCAATATCTTCTAAACATCATCAAATTAGACCTAAAATAGAGGAGAATTAATAAGATATTGTATAAGGAGAGGGAGAAATATTCACATAAAAAATTATATAAATAGGCTACATTGACAGTCGTAACTGGGTAGACTCCTATTATTTTGATTTGTCACCGTTTCTAAACATCTCTTTTGACATTCATAACGGTGTCGTTACTATTACTATGTTTAACAAGCTGATCTTCCATCCCTATGCTAGGCAACTCAGTCACCTGCTATCTGGCAACTACAAGTTACATAGAGGTATTATTATTATAAACGTAAACTATTTCATTGCTAATATACGAATATATCTTCCTAAAAAAATATAACGATAAATATACCATAACACTGAGATCCATGTGGCCATTATATTGATTGATAGTGTATTGTTGCAAGTAAACAACAAAGGAGAAGGGAGGAACATGCCATCCCAACGACTATGCCTGATGAACAAGCCTCCCATAACCCACTTAGCCAGTGGGGTATCTCTTTGGCCGACTCGGTAAGGAGTGGCTCTCCCGTCACGCTGGTCGCAGGTTCAATCCCAGGCAGCCGGCGAATACCCTCTTCTGGTCTTGATTAATTTCTCGTCTGTTTCGATACACGCAGAGGACGTGTTGGGAAAAAGAAGAAAAAGAGAAAATAAGCTCTACGGGGACATTGTCTCTTCTTTAAACTGCCAGGAAAGAACGTAAGTATTTGCCGTGCCCCCGGAGGCAAAGCTCGCTCGTGCATTGACGACCCACGTATGGATGAAGTGCTCGAGTGGGAACATGATTTGACCATTTTGTGGATCGGAAGCAATTATATCACTAGTAGTATTGACCCAGCAATTGTTTTCAACCACATTAATTATATTTGTCACGAGTTTGAAGAAAACTGCCAGGCTGTAGTGTATGAATGTCAAATTGAACCTAGACTCCAACCCAGAAATCTTTCCCCTGACCAGTATAAGATAATTCAGTGCGGGATTAGTAACCGAATTAAGAAAGACCTTAAAAACATCATTTTAACAACAAGCAATTTGTGGATGAGCTATCAGAGGACGGAGTCCATTGGAGCGAAGCCGGTCGAATGAGGATCGAAGAGAAATTCAAAAAGGTTATCCAGGGATTCATGGGAGAGGATGACTCCGATGAGTGAGGTGTAGGTACGGAATGGTAACAAGATACTGGAGCGTACACCCGTACCGACGGTAAAACGAGGATCGAGCCTCAACCTGGGACCCCTGAACTACATCTCATCCATCGTGAGAAGTCACATTGTCAAAAATGGCCGAGAAACCACTGCCGCGGAAGTGGGGTTCATACGATCAATTAGTAGAAACCAAACCCCCGCCAGGACAAGACCCCACGGCCGATAGGCGGTTTGCAAGGGACATAGATGCCTTAGAGCAGGAAGTAAGTTGCCTCAAAGATGTATTAACCCGGCAGAATGAAGTTATTGAAAGCCTCGGGGCGCAGTTACAAACTCCCCCACGGCCAGTCACAGGGAATACCAAACCGCGAGACATCCTATTCTGGAGCTGAACCAACTACAAGGGCTCAATTCAACCACACAGCTCCAGATATTTTTTGAACTAGTCGAGCAGGTTAGCGACGACGATCTGAGAAGGATGCAAGTAGCAAAAGGGCGAGTAAGCTCTGAGCTAGCAGCTCTCATTCACAACCATCGGACCCAACATCAATGTATCACATGGGAAGACCTTAAAAAGTTATTAAAAACTGATTTCTCCACCGACGTAAATTTTGATGAGCATGGCAAGAAATAGACTCCCTAAAATATGACTGGGCATCATCGCCCCAGGCCATTACTAATAATTTCATTTGCCAGTATGCCACTCTGGAGACGCGGACAAAGCAATAAAAAGGAAAATGTGGCACGGCTTGACTCCCGAATCAAAAGCTAAATTAGAAGGATTCCTGGATGAGGACTACCCATTAAATAAATTAATTGATCAAGTGGAACATGAGCGCCAGTGGCCCGAAGCTACCCACGCATCCTCACTATATAGAGTTAGAGAAGAGCGAAAAACGGCCACTGAATCACCACCTGCGAACCGTCCACCCAACCCTAACGATACGCCTAAACCAAATGCTACATCCAGCGAATCCTCCGAGAACAACTTAGAGGCAGATTAGGAACTTAACGGAACGGGTAGGACAATTACAAACCTCAACTCGTCAGTCACGATCAGAACGATATTGCTCATACTGTCGGTCCGACACACGTTTCTTGAGAGAATGTTGGCGGAAACCGACGCATGGTACTTGCTTCGATTGCAAGAAGTACGGATGCTGGCGTGGAAATAAAAACTGCCCAGGTCAATCAGCCAGCCGAACATGACTAACACAGGGACACAGTTTGGCTATCATCAGTAAAATCATGAGAGCAGTGGTAGTAGACACGGGTAATGGTCATACCCTTATCAAAGAATCGGCTGCAAATGAACTAGGGAGTGAAATAAATAAAAGACGCAACATACCTCGTTTAAGAGGCGTCACGGGTTCAGCTCTCCGACTTATTGGTATGGTTTGGTTAGAAATCGGGGTAGGTAACGATCATGTACACAAACAATGGGTTCCAGTAGTCCCAAACAGTTACCTTGATGCAGAGCTACTGCTGGGTACTGACATCTTAGGGAAGGCTCATTTTCAATGGAACGGAAGGTTGGACGAGATAGTCTGGGGTAATGCTTCATACGTTGTTGGTCACATAAGACGACGGAAAGGGAATGTAGAGAGAATACGAAGCATTCCCCTGCCCCTAGCCCACGGCGACATCCCTAAAGGGGTAAATCTCACAAAGCCTCTTCATATGGAACCCTATACCTCACAATTTATCCCTATCCAGGTAAAGGAAAACCCAAATACCACCTTGCTGGTTCATCCTCAACCCATTCCTGCTCCAACCTTGGTTGAGTACGGACCTCCGCTCGCTCCTCCTGCATTCTACCTGTGGTTCAAGTCTTCGAGACTTCACACACAGCTGTTGTCTGCTGGAGTCTGAACTGTGCCAGCAAGCCCTTGTTGCTTCACCCACCTTCTATCGAGGCATTGCCTGCCTCGATGGATAACTCCGAGTCCGGAGCTTCTACACTCGAGAATGACCTCGCCATGTCTGACGAGGACGACTCACCCGCAGTGAACCACTGGCCCGAGCTGCCGAACCTTGTCTCCCACCTGTCGTCGTCCACTCCCAGCCATGGTAAACCGATCACCACCAAACGGCCCGCAGACGACTCAGACGACTCACACGACGCAGCCACTGAGGACTGCCTCCGCCCTCTGGCCAAGACTGCAAAAAGTGCCCCCACGGGTGTTGACACGACTCCTCCTCTGCCTCCTCTGCCTCTTCCTGTTGCCTCGACCCCTGCCGCCTCCCGGACATCCGCCAACCTCCCAGCTTTCGCCCCACGAGACACGTATGTCAAGCTATCCTTCCCTGGCAACCCGTCCACCGACACGAAGCTCCGATGGTTGTCGGAGGTTACTAAAGCCTTCCACCTCCAGCGCGATATGGCCGAGGTCAAGATGGCTGCCGTCACCTCCAGGTTTGTTTATATCTCCCGGCAGCGAACTGACATCATCTCCCGCGTTCAGGCTGGGGAGTTCCTGTCGCTGCCTCTCACCCCAATGGACTCACCTGACAGGCCTCGCAAGTTCCCCAGCTACATCCTTACCCGTTACCCTGTTGACGTGGACCCGCGTCTTGCTGAGGGTCACCAAGGCGTTTACTCGGCAAGACGCTTCATCCAAAACGGCTCCCCCATTAACAGGATTGTTGTGGTGTGGAGCCTTCCTGACCCGCCTCCACCCACTATGGCCTTCGACTTCCTTCCGTGTCTGCCCCCCTGTGAGGTGCGTAAGCTCCAAAATGATCAGCCTTGGTGTTTCAGGTGCTGGGGCGTTGGCCATATCTCCAGGTACTGCTCTGCCTCACCGAAGTGTGCCTGGTGTGCTGCTGCTCACGACACGAGGACATGCCCGGTCAAGAACGAGAGTTCCGTCCAGCTGCTTCCACCTCCTCCGACCTTCAACCACCAAAGGATGTGTCCTCTGGAAGTGCCCACGGTGCCTTCAGCCGGGGGTTAACGTGTGGCACGGCTGTGCTCGGCGCCAGGCCCCGCTTCGTACCTCCTCGACAGCGTCACCACCACCACCTCTGCCACCGCTGTCTAATAAGACTGCTAACCCCACTGACTCTGCCTCTCCACAGGATTTGGCACTTCGCAAGGCCATTTCTTCCCTCCAGGCTCGTGTCACTACTATGGAGGACCGTTTCTCCGCCCTCGACGCCAGGATCAACGAGCTGGTTGCCGCCCAGGCAGCTACTGCCTCCAAGCTCAACACCATGGTCGAAGCTCAGGAGGCCGTCGTCACCGCAGTCTCCTCCTCACAGAAAAATGGATACCATCTGTGCTCGACTTGAGAAGCTCTACCAGACACCTCCTGCCTCTGCCATGTCTCCCTCAGGTTGCTCGTCTACCTCCACTCCTCACCGGTCTCACTTCTCAAAGGGTAAGATTCGACGCTAATTTCCAACTTGATATCATATCTTGGAATGTTTGTGGCATCACCAACCACGCCAAGCTTGCCCAGCTCAAGGCCTATGTGTATCAACACCATCCAAACGTCATTTTGCTACAGGAGGCATTTCCAGGTCGGCCGCTCCCCGCTGGGCAAGCTCCTCCTCTCACAGGGTACGTTCCGTACGTCCACATGGTAAGGAATGGCCTCCTGACGTACATTCATTGTTCCTTGCCTCACCGCCCTCTCCGCACATCTACAGATCCTGACACGACCTTTCAGCTCTTTGAAATCACGCTTGGGGGTGGCCTCCTTCAGATATGCAATGTGTACTCTGCCCCTGCTCGCCTCAACCTTGCAGCTCTTCCACCTCCTACGGTGCGCGGTATGATATATCTCGGGGACTTCAACGCGAGGCATCCCGACTTAGGTGATCGATCTGATTGCACAAACTACCCTGGACTACGACTCCTAGCTTACATCCGAAGGCATCATCTGACGCGCTGGGACACCGGGGGCGCCACTCACTCCCTGGGTGGTACGCTGGATCACGTCCTCACCTCTGGCCTGGTAACATCTCAGGTCCAATGTTCCTCTGTGCCGGCTTTATTTTCTGACCACGTTGCCCTTCGGTTTTGCTATTCTCTACCTTCTCTGTCAACCAATTCTGCCTCTCGACTACGAATCAATGTGCCCCCTAAGTATTGCCCGACATTTATCGCCTATATAACCCACGTGTTGCCTACCTTTAACGTTACTTCACCTGATCAGTTATATTCCGCTCTTGTCTCTGCCACCCATGACTTTCACAGGTTGTATATCTCACGGCCACACCTCCAGCGTCGCCCTGCTGCTCACCCCTGGACATTAGACTTGCGCATTCAAGAGGCAAGGGAAGAAGCTGAGCGTGCTGGTCTTCTGTTTCAAGCAAACCCTACTCCTGAGCTGCTCCGTCGATACCAAGAGTCAAGGGACGCTCTTGTGGCATTACAAGAGTGCGTCATTACAGAGTCCTGGCGGAAGTTCACAGACAGCATTAACCAGCAGACGAGTGTGGCCTCCATGTGGCGCCTCATCCGTCGGGTGGTTAAGAAGACTCCTCAACTGCCCTTCACCACACTCCCGCCGCCTACGCGCAGCAACTAGTAGACACATGGTCGGAACAGTCTAACCCTGCCAGCCTTCCCGCCCACATACAAGACGCCCTCTCCTCCCGTGCTGTCCGACGGCTCCGTCTCATGTCAGCCTTATTGCACCCGGATGACGACGAGTCCGTGCCGGTCACCGCCAGTGAGCTGCGCCGTGCTCTCTAGAGGTAAAGCTTCGTCTCCTGGTGATGATGGTATAACTTACACAGTACTACGCCTGCTGCAACAAGTTCCCGGAACCCTCTGCTTCTACTCTACAATCTTTGCCTTCGCGACGGTTGTGTACCACAAGCCTGGACCAGCAGCACCATCATACCCATCCCCAAGCCAGGTACAGCAAAGTTCAGACCTATTTCCCTTACTTCTTGTTTCTGCAAAGTTATGGAACGAATCTTACTTAACCGTCTTATGTACCGCCTCCAGGACCGCCTTTCGCCCCGACTGTTTGGCTTCCTTCCTCAGCGCAGCACACACCACTGTCTCGTCGACCTGTACTCTCGTCTCTCCCGGGACAGCGTGGTGGCTTTCGTTGACCTGAAGAGTGCCTTTGATGTCGCTAACAGGGACATCGTTTTGGACCAGCTCGTTGACTTTGGTATTAAGGGTAATCTCTTACGGTGGATCAGGGCTACCTCAGTAACAGGACCTCCTGAGTGTTCTTCAGCGGTGCATACAGTCACTCGAGAAGTTTTCTCCTTGGTACGCCTAAAGGGGGTGTTCTAAGTCCGTTTTTGTTTAATATTTTAATGCATCGGCTACTCACTTCTCTACCTGACATTCCTGGCATTACGATTTCATGTTACGCTGACGACATATGTGTTCATTCTACCTCACCAAGGGACCTTCAACTTTTTCTTGCCTCCTTCTCCGTGTCGTCCTCTAACTGTGGTATTATTGTCTCTCCTGATAAGAGTAGAATATTCTCCTGCCGCCCTCCTGCCACTCTGCCAGACTTCTCCGTCGGTGGGACTGCCATTCCTTGTGCTCCCAGTACTGCTACCTCGGCGCACCTGTCAAGATCTCGCCAGTCGTCCCCGCCGGGCGTCAAACCCATCCTCTCATTCGTGACTTGCTGGATCGCCTTCAGAGACGGCTTCAACCACTCCAGTGGCTCACAAACAACTCTTCGGGCATCTCCATTCCTGTGGCCAGGACCATATATATTACTTTTATTCGCTCTGTCGTTGATTACCTCTCCCCTGCCTTGGTACAACTTCCCGAACGACTTTAGAGCCCTTGGAGAAATTTCAGAACAGAGCGCTGAGAGTTATTCTTGGGTGTCCCATGTCTACAAGGATTGTAAACATGCAATGCGAGTTAAGTCTTCCACCCTTGGTCGAGAGAATTTATTCCAATGTTACTCGCCTCACTGTTAAGTGCCTCCATCTCCCACATCTCTCGCCCCACTATTCGCAGCTGATCAGGATGTCGCTTGGACCCGCTCGACCTGTTCCTCCTATCTTGCCCGCAGGTCGTACCCTTATTCGAGCTGTCTCTTCCTTGATTCGCAGTCTTGATTTGGATGTCCGTGCTGCTGACGTGCCCCCTGGCCCGCCCACGTGGATGTTGCAAACGCAAGAGTTCAGCTTAACTCCTACATCCAAGTCGGACCCGCCTCCCTACAGCTGCAGTTGGCCCTGGAACACGTAGCGACAGTGACGTCCTCCATCGCAGCTCCACGCCGTCTCTACACTGACGGGTCACTGCAATCGGACGGTGCAGCTGGTTGTGCGGTTTTCACCTGACTTGGAGCCGCCTCCTGGGGGTTGGGTTGGCCGTCGCCTCCATGACCACTCCAGCTCCACATTATGTGAGCTGTATGCCATACTAGATGCTGTCAGTCTCGTTTGTCAAAGGGGAGTAAATGCTGCTATTATTTGTGATTCAAAGCCTGCCCTTCAGTCCCTGTCTGCTGTCCATCCCACCCACCCTCAAGTCGTTCAACAGATCCTGTCCTTTTTATCTTTAATGAATGCTCGTAAGTTGCACGTCAAATTTTTATGGGTGCCATCTCATGTGGGTTTATGCCATAATGCCACAGCTGACCGCCTTGCCAAGGAAGCCTGCTGCCTACCTCCACGTGGTGATGCCCGTCCTCTCTCCCTGCCCTGCAACCTCTCCAGAGTCCGCTCCGCCGCCTTTCTTCCTGCACGGCGTCGTAGGGATACAGAGAAGCCTCACAGCATCACCATCAACCACTATGAGGCCGTCTGCCGCCACAAGTACTCGTACCGTCGCCGGGGCCTCATGGTTCGGAGACACAATGTTGTTTCCGCACGTCTGCGGTTAGGCTACCGTCCACCGTGGCAGGTCGCCGGAGTGGAGGGGGAGCCTGTGTTCACCGAATGTCGCCTGTGCCGCTCACCACTGTCAAACACCATCGAACACTACTGCCTGGCCTGCCCCACTGTTCGTGGATTGCTACCCCAGGGACAGCCGCTGGATGCTGTCTGCCGCCACCTCCTGAACCACGACTCTCTTGATGTAATCCTGGTGCGCCACCCTCGATTTGGGGGGTTTTCATAGGTGTGTGTGTGTGTGTGTGTGTGTGTGTGTGTGTGTGTGTGTGTGTGTGTGTCCATTGGTTTAGTTAAAATCCGCCCTTGATCACAATTGTATTCAGCTGATCTTGTACATAATGTCTGAGGCTATTGCCTAATAAATTTATCAAACAACAACAACATCCTCAACCCAAAATCAGTCAAAACAGTTTACTTAACTAAAGTAAAAGAGCAAAACACCATCTACCTTCCTTTCGTTAACAACACCAAAACAGTAAAGGGATTCAAACCGGGAACGCTATTAGGTTTATATAAATACCTCGACGACGAACCAGACCATGCGAGTGAGACGGCCGAGGTTATCCGGAACACCCGGGAGATTCAACATGACCTCCTCCCAACCACCGATCAAGTGAACATCCAGGGTAGCAGAACAGTACGACTAGCAGAAATTATAAAACAGCAGAAATGGAACCATCTTACTCATGAACAAAAGGAGGAACTGAATCCAGCCATTCTAGACCACACCAAACTTTTCATTCTGGACAAAAGTGAACTTGGGTTAATGGCAGGCCCCCCTGCGAAACTTAATGTAGCCGACCCGAGACCGAGTCGAGGCCCTAGATATCGTTACCCTGAACAGGCAAAAAAGGTGATAGCGGAAATGTTACAAGACATAGAGAATAGGGAAGTCATTGAGAAGTCGACATATGCGTGGCTTTCACCCATTGTCTTAGTGAATAAGCCTGATGTCTGGACTACCGACACGTTAACACGCACCTTAGTACTGATGTTTATCCCTGGCCGAGACTGGAAGAGCTAGTAGAACAAGCAGCGGGCCAGCAATTTTATGCCACCCTTGACATGCGTGAGGCTTATTTTCAAATTTTATTAGATGAAAACAGCAGGGACGGTATCACCTTCAGTGATGGAGTCACCTTGTACGTATAGATTCAGGCGACTACCGTTTGGCTTCAGCTGCTCCCCTGCGATTTTTTCTCGCCATATGGCTACCCTCCTATCTCCCCTGCTTAAAGAAGGCTGGATTAAAAACTATTTGGACGATTTAATCATTTGGGCACCAGATTTTTCTACCTTAACAAGCCGACTGAGAAAGGTTTTTTTCCTACTCACTGAGAATGGCGTCAAACTAAACTTAAGTAAATGCGAATTTGGGAAGAAGGAAGTCACATTCCTAGGATACAAGATCTCAAAAAAGGGCAGCCGACCTAATCCTGAGAATGTAGAAGCTATCTTAGAAATGAAACCCCCAACTAAAGTAAAAGAAGTCAGGAGATTCTTAGGAATGGCCGGGTTCTATCGAAAACATGTAAATAACTGCAAAAATAGCCGCCTCTCTCACTAACCTCACCCGGGCCAAGGAAAGCTTTAACTGGAACGAACAATGTCAATCGGCTTTCGAGACACTTAAGGAATGCCTTATTGAATATCTGGAAGGAGGTTCTGTCCCTACTAAACGTTACCATAAAACCATCTTGCAGCAATTTGAAATAGGGGATGAGATTATATACTATACTAGGGAAACAATTGATGGAGGCATACATTACACCCTCGTAGTACCTCACAGCTTAAAGACCGAAGCTTTACAACACACTAGTGGCATAAGCGGTGGGATGTCTCATCACTATTTCCCTAAGAGCCCACTCATCACAGACCATGTGGAAAACAGCTTTAATAGGCCATAACCAAATTCGAAAACAGATAATAAAAACAGAGGATCGCAGCTGAAGGCAACACAATACAACTAAGGATACATGTGGAAGTAGCAACAGGAAACTAAAAGTATACAATGGTAGGGGACAAGTGCTAAAAAATAAAGGCCTTGATTTAGGCAGGGGAGTAGACATAAGGGACTGAACATACTAGGGGCAAATGCAGGATACTCACTGAGCACAACTGAAAGAACATTATTGTTAACGAACCAGCCCACCAGCTTAGGCAGGTCCCAGTGGCCCTGTGGGCGGTAAGCACTAAGAGCAGGACATTGGAGGACATAGTGTTTGAGCATGTGACCCCCTGGCCTAGCACACAAGCTACAAGGTACAGTGTCAGCCCCACTGACTTCCCAGTAATATCTTTAGCCCAGCCTCAGCCGCATCACCACCAGATCATAGGATGCACTAAGACTACCATAAGTGTGGGTCCAGCTACTTGAGACCTGGGTTTGCCCCTGACCCTGTTGACATGGAGTCAAATCCTCTGCAGTGTCTTAATCTTACGCAGCTGCCCCAAGAAGTCACCCCACTATCGCTGCCGAGCCTGTTGGCGAAGAGGGTTTGCATCGCAGAATGCATGCCCTCTACCGCAGTCTCCAGCGAATCCATCCGAGAGTAGACTGCGGTCAGGCCTGAGTCACCCACAATCTGGGCACCGTTGCCGGAGGCGGGTGAAGCTACATGTGTCCCTGTAGCCTACACAGGAGGAACTGGACCGAGAGAAGTATTGGGTGCTGCCTGAGGCGGCAGGGGATCGGCTGCCGGCGAGAACGGTAGAGAACGAGACCCTCCATCAGCATCAGCAGTCACAGGAGCCGGGCCAGGAGGGTGACATGGAGCAGGGGGAACAGGGCGAGCATCCACAGCAGTGAGGCGCTCAGAAACTTAAGCAAGGACAGCTGAGAGATTGCTTATTTCCTTTTGGAGGGTGAGCAGGATACTAGTAGAGAGGTCAGAAGTAGGAGCGTAAACTAGTGGACCCCCAGCGGGGAATGCAGGGGCAGGTGAGGACTCAGAGACAGTGCCAGCGGAGGATCGTCGAGGTTTCTCCGGACACACACTGGATTGGGCATTATAAGGGCCACCACAATTAAAGCACCGAGACGAAAAGGAGGCACCGTCCTCGATTCGTTTTTTTACACTCCTCCAAGTGGTGGCGGCCAACACAGAACCGACACCGAGGCAAGGATCTACACCGCCAGTCCTTATGACCCCAGCGACTGCAATGTTGGCAGAGGTCAGGCTCAAGTCGGTAAGAAGTGACCCGTTTCCTGCCCAGTCCGCAGATAGTTGTGGGTGTGCCACCTGACCCACAAAACGCCTCCTCAGTGACAGAAAGCCCGGAGCAATGGCTTGTTGGGACCCAGAATATGGACAAACAGAAGACGACCATAGCAGCACAGTTAATTAATAGTGACCCCAATCAGAGGCAAATACCGAGTGGAGATATGGAGACAAGAATTGTAAATATGATAGGAGAGGGAAGGAAAGCAATTAGTCAGATATACAAAGTTGTAAACATCTGATAAGCACTAACACTACTGAGAGGTTATGGAAAATACCCAGACCCACATACAGAAAACAGATACCCAGTAGGCGTGGTCAGGAAGTGTGGATAACCATTCAAGAGGACTCTAACATGTCACGTGCGGTGTGACGAAATGCTATAAGCGAATAACTGAAAAGAGAAGTCACTGTGGGAGTGTCTTAAGAGTGAAATCACAAATAGTAGGAGAAGTAAACAATATAACATAATGAGCGAGCCAATGGTTGTTGACAGGAAGTATTGGCTACTGGTTATGTAGAAAATGAAGGCGTGTCAAAGATGTAGTTCCGCCTCAAGCAAGGAAAAATGTGACCTAGACAACAGTGATATGGGCAGACCGAGCCTTGCACTCGCTTCAAGCAGACTTGCTACTCACTCAGCTGAGAATGGCTGTTGTGATCTTAATCGTGAGTAGAAATTCGAGAATCTAAGGGAAACCGATTGTTTTGTCCTGGAGATTATAATGTAGGAGATGTGTTGTAGGATTGTGAGTGGGACAGGATTGTGATTATTTGTTTGCGATGTAAAGCAAAGATAGAAAGCACTGGGTGTGGTATAATTTGGTGCTTCCGTGAAATTGTAGTAGATTATACTATAGGAATGTGTTATCAGGATGTGAGGAGAGTATTTAAATATTGTGATGTAAGCAGAGAGAAACAAACCACTGCTTGTGGAATGACGAGTGTTATTATTATTGGCAACAACTGAGCACAAATTGTAGTATTATGTTTAAGACATGTCGTTTGTCATATGTTGTATCCATTGCTGAATATGCCAGCGTTATGATCGTCTGAACATAGAATATTGCCTAAGGCAATTACTTTCATTTAATTTTAAATAAATGTATATTTTCTTTTTCCCTTGTTTATCCCCGAACACCAGTCTCCAATAACAACTTAAGCCGGATCACGCTACCAGGGATACGAGACGGTGAGATCATTTATGGAGTAATTAATGAGTGATAAAAGAGTTGTTTTAATACAAGCTAATGTAAATTAAATAAAGAAGTAAAAATTAAAATACAAGAAAAGAAGGGTCCAAAACTGGCGGCAGCGGTATAGGGATAAACAGGGACATGTGCTTACAGTGCTTTTGTTTAATTTACTCTGACGAGAAAATGCCTCTCATTTTTATTAAGCTTTGCTCGTTTTAACTGGCAGAAATAATAGTGACGATTTAATTATATAATTATTGGTTCTTCCGGAGGACATGGACTTTGACGATATGGTGGTTGAAACTCTGGCCAGCAATTGTTGTTCTGTAGTGTAGAATTCATGAGTTCCTTCCCCGGGCGGAGTGGAAAGGGATGGGCAGTCTCTATCCACCCGCGCCGCGATCCACTCATTAGTGAGAGGGTGTCAGGTGACAGGCAGCGGCAGTGTCCCGCCTCCCAGGTTTGTTTGTTTTAGGATTGTTACCCCATGGTCCGGCAGAAGTATGACTGAACCTGGAAATTTTATGCAAAGTTTTTTTTTTGATTGATTTTGGTAGCCTAGGATCTACTCTTTCAGGATCTGCCGGGTGCACTCCGCGCACCCTTGAGCGTTTTGAGAAATTCAAGATGGCGCCCAAGATGGCTGCCGTTTCAGATAATTCCTTATAACTCAGGAGGGGAACACAAGGCTCTACGCCTCACAGGGTGGTGGTGTGCCGCGGCGGGCATGCAGCCACAGAGTGACTTTATAAAGGCCTAACCCGCGTCCCACAGGAAGGAAGTGTAGAGTATGATCTAGAGAAAATGTGAAATACTAAGAAAAGTGTGAAGTATGGATAAAAAGTCAAGAATAAAAAATAAAAAATAAAATAAATAAATAAATGAAGCATATGGACAAGTGTGAAGTATTAAGATAAATGTGTGAAGTAGGAGAATCAGAGGAAGAGGAGGCCAGGGTAGTGCCCCCCTCAGTTAACTACTATAAATAACATTAAATAAGTAAATGAATAATAAATAAATAAATATGCACACTTGCGGTGGAAAAAACGGAAAATAAGCGAAGAACAAAACAGGGAGTAACCTTTAATATAATAAATGAAGGCTATAACGAACAAGGGAGTAACCTTTAATATAATAAGATGAAGGCTATAACGAACAAGGGAGTAACCGCCTCACTTAAATATAAGCAAAAGAAGGCTATAACAAACAAGGGAGTGACCTTATAAATAATGAAAAGAAGGCTATAATCAACATAACTCAAGAGTAACTTTGTTAGGCAGATCGCACTACTCATGATAATACATATGCAAAAGTGGCAGCACTCCTAGAAACAGGAGCGTGTGAGTTTTTAACGGATGAATTTATTAAATAATTAGGGCTCGCAGTAAATGAATGTGAAGCGAAACCCGTGAATATTGTCTCTGTGCAAAGATACCATATTGAAAATGACGATAAAAGACAAGTTAATATGGAAGGAAAAAGAAGTTTCCAAGAGTTATTGATAACACGCGATGTAGATTCGCCGACTCCTATTGTGTTGAGTACTGATTTTTCATGCAACACGAGATAAGTTTTAAAACATGGCAACTAAATAAGGAGCAAAAGAAACGAAGCTGAAAACTGATTAGATAAGGGGAAACCATGCCAATACAACCCATTATGCCAGGAAAAATATATCTTATATCTAGAGGTGAAGGATCTTAGCTAAATGTAGATGGAAATGAAGAAGGTCTCACTGAAAATAAGGCCGCACGTTGCCAAGCAGCTGAACCTTTGCAACTGCATGCATCTATTGCAGGGTACATAACGCTATAGTGACGCAACTACAGGCAAGTGAAGCTTTATTTGAGCCTTGTGTAAGTAATACTCAGGTTAGAGTCTTGTGCTCAGGGATAGTTAAGTTAACCCCTTCACCTGACAATCAAAGATCTTATGTCACTGTGCCGTATTTGGATATTGAAAGTGTGTAAAGATAGATGATAATACAACGTTAGGATTTGTGAAGCCTGTCACTCATGAGCTATACGCTGATCTGCCACAAGTATCTAGTGTACAGACCGCTGACACAGCTAAAACAGACTTGAAGCCCGCGGAGCTTGAAGTAAGGAAGAAAAGCCTCTATCAAATTGTTGACGCTAAATTCCCAAGTGAAGAGAGAGAATCAGGTTTTAAAGTCCTTAATAGATAAATATATAACAGTGTTTTCCACAGAACAAGAACGATTAACAATAACGCCCTATTTTTTTAAGCACCATCAAGCAAAACACTGATGAAGTAGTGTAGAGGCGTCCATATAACATTCCTATCAGTTATCATGACAGAGTAAATGAACAACTTATATCGCTCTAGCTACAGGGTGTGATTCGCCCTTCGCGATCACCCTATAATGCCCCACTTATTCCAGTGCCAAAAAAAGATGGAGTACTACGACTTTGTCTGGACTTCCGGGCACTTAATAAGACACTACGGGACGACCGGTACCCACTCCCTAATATAACTACCATACTCAATCAATTGGGAGATAGTAAGCTTTTTTCATGCCTAGACTTGAAACAGGGTTACTATCAAATCCCCCTAGACGAAATCAGCAGAGAGAAAACGCCATTTTCTTCTCCAGCAGGACATTGGGAATTTACTTCCCTCCTCTTTGGCCTAAAAACAGCCCCGTCCTGCTTCAAGAAAATAATAGACACTGTCCTTACAGGTCTATAAGGTAACAAGGTTCAGGTGTACCTTGATGACATAATTATCCTGGGCGATATATTTTCTAAGGTATTTTCTAAGGCTGGAGTAGGTAGGAAGACACCTACCGAACGGGCGCAAGCCACTCCCGGTGAGGTATATATGGGAGGTGAGAAGGGAGCTGAAGCCCTCCAAAGACCCTTCCCATGTCCTCACTAACCGTTTCCCTATTGTCTCACCAACACCGGAGAGTAGTTCAGCATGCTCTCTAAAGACAGATCCTCTCTTTATCCACACCACACTACATTCACACAACATATACACCTTTTCCCAAAATCAAAATTTCAAAATGGCGCGCATACCAAGCCTCAGAGTCCCCGACTGGGGGACCACAAATTCCCCAGGAGGACTCCCCTTCTGGCTGCCGACCCGAGAGGTGTCTTGATAACTCCTCGAACCTCTTTCTTCTCAATTTCTGCAACATTCGCGGTCTTCGCTCTAATTTTCATTCTGTGGAACATCATCTCTCCTCCTCTAAACCTCACCTTCTCTTCCTTACCGAAACACAGGTTCCTGAGGCTACTGACAGCAATCTCTACTCTGTTCCCTCCTACTATCCTACAAAGCTGGATGTTACGCCTATGTGCGCAACGACATCACTTGCTCTCGTGCCCACGACCTTGACTCTTCTGAATTTTCCACCATCTGGTTAAGACTTCACTGTCATTCTATTAATAAATACATCTGTGCTGTTTATCTCTCACCTAACTCTACCAACTATGTAAAATTCTTTGACTATTTGAATTCTAAAGTGGAGCACATCTTGACCCACTCTCCCTTCGCTGAAATCTCCATCCTAGGAGATTTCAATGTTCACCACCAGCTTTGGCTTTCATCCTCTTTCACTGACCATCCTGGTGAACAAGCCTACAACTTTGCTATCCTCAACGACCTAGAGCAGTTGGTCCAGCACCCTACACGTATTCCCGACCGTCTTGGAGATCGGCCCAACATTCTAGACCTCTTCCTTACCTCAAACCCTTCTGCTTATTCTGTCAAACTATTCTCTCCGTTGGGCTCCTCCGATCACAATCTTATTTCTGCATCCTGTCCTATCGCTCCTGTACACCCTCTGGACCCACCGAAGAGGCGATGCTTCTGGCATTTTGCTTCAGCTCGGTGGGACAACCTGAGGATGTACTTTTCCGATTTCCCGTGGAATGATTATTGCTTCCAGGATAGAGACCCCTCTGTGTGTGCTCAGCGCATCACAGAGGTGATTGTCTCTGGAATGGAGGCATACATTCCTCGTTCTTTCTCTACTCCTCACGCTAAAAAGCCTTGGTTTAATCACGCTTGTTCTCGTGCTGTCAATGATAGAGAGGTAGCTCACAAAAGGTACCAGAGCCTTCAAACTAATGCTAATTATGAACTTTACATTTCTGCCCGAAATCGTGCCAAATCTATTCTTCGACTAACCAAAAACTCTTTCATTAATAGAAAATGCCAAAACCTTGCTTTCTCTAACTCTTCCCGTGACTTCTGGCATCTAGCCAAACGTATTTCCTCCAACTTCACTTCTTCATCTTTCCCTCCACTCCTCAGTCCTGACGGCAACACTGCCGTCTCATCTATCTCTAAGGCTGAACTCTTCTCTCAAACTTTTTCTAAAAACTCCACTCTGGACGATTCTGGGCATATTCCTCCTACTCATCCCCCCTCTGACTCCTTTATGCCTGTTATAAAGATTTTTCAAAATGATGTTTTCTATGCCCTCTCTGGCCTCAATCCTCAGAAGGTTTGTGGACCTGATGGAGTGCCTCCTATTGTCCTTAAAAACTGTGCCTCCGTGCTGTCACCCTGCCTGGTCAAACTCTTTCGCCTCTGCCTGTCAACATCTACCTTTCCTTCCTGCTGGAAGTATGCCTTCATACAGCCTGTACCTAAGAAGGGTGACCGCTCCAATCCTCAAACTACCGTCCTATACCTTTACTTTCTTGTCTATCTAAAGCTTTTGAATCAATCCTAACCGGAAGATTCAAAAGCACCTTTCCACTTCTGACCTTCTATCTGATCGCCAGTATGGGTTCCGCAAGGGGCGTTCTACTGGTGATCTCCTAGCCTTCTTAACTGACTCTTGGTCATCCTCTCTTAGCCGTTTCGGTGAAACTTTTGCTATTGCGCTGGACATATCAAAAGCTTTTGATAGGGTCTGGCACAAATCTTTGCTTTCTAAACTACCCTCCTACGGTTTCTATCCTTCTCTCTGTACCTTTATCTCTAGTTTCCTTTCTGACCGTTCTATTTCTGCCGTGGTAGACGGTCACTGTTCTTCCCCTAAATCTATTAACAGTGGTGTCCCACAGGGTTCTGTCCTATCTCCCACTCTTTTTCTGTTGTTCATTGATGATCTTCTTTCCAAAACGAACTGTCCTATCCATTCCTACGCCGATGATTCCACTCTGCATTATTCAACTTCTTTTAATAGAAGACCCACCCTTCAGGAACTTAACGACTCAAGGCTGGAGGCTGCAGAACGCTTAGCCTCAGACCTTACTATTATTTCCGATTGGGGCAAGAAGAACCTGGTGTCCTTCAACGCCTCAAAAACACAGTTTCTCCACCTATCCACTCGACACAATCTTCCAAACAACTATCCCCTATTCTTCGACAACACCCAGCTATCACCTTCCTCAACACTAAACATCCTCGGTCTATCCTTAACTCAAAATCTCAACTGGAAACTTCATATCTCATCTCTTACTAAATCAGCTTCCTCGAGGCTGGGCGTTCTGTACCGTCTCCGCCAGTTCTTCTCCCCTGCACAGTTGCTGTCCATATACAGGGGCCTTGTCCGCCCTCGTATGGAGTATGCATCTCATGTGTGGGGGGGCTCCACTCACACAGCTCTTCTGGACAGAGTGGAGGCAAAGGCTCTTCGTCTCATCAGCTCTCCTCCTCATACTGATAGTCTTCTACCTCTTAAATTCCGCCGCAATGTTGCCTCTCTTTCTATCTTCTATCGATATTTCCACGCTGACTGCTCTTCTGAACTTGCTAACTGCATGCCTCCCCCCCTCCCGCGGCCCCGCTGCACTGGACTTTCTACTCATGCTCATCCCTATACTGTCCAAACCCCTTATGCAAGAGTTAACCAGCATCTTCACTCTTTCATCCCTCACGCTGGTAAACTCTGGAACAATCTTCCTTCATCTGTATTTCCTCTTGCCTACGACTTGAACTCTTTCAAGAGGAGGTATCAGGACACCTCTCCTCCCGAAACTGACCTATCTTTCGGCCACCTCTTTGGATTCTTTTAGGAGCAGTAGCGGGCTTTTTTTATTAATGTTTACTTTTTTGTGCCCTTGAGCTGTCTCCTTTGCTGTAAAAAAAAAAAAAAAAAAAAAATCATGCAGATAACTTAGAACAAATGCCGGAACGCTTAAAGGAAGCCAAACTGACTATTAGGATGGAGAAGTGTAACTTTTTTTAAGGAAAAAGTAGATTACCTGGGCCATGCCATCAGCTCAGAGGGAATAAGACCTCAATCTAGCAAGCTGGAGGCCATACAAAACATCCCGGCCCCCCAAACTGTTCATGATTTACAGTCATTTCTTAGATTGACTAATTATTATCGCAAATTTATTGCAAATTATTCACAAATTGTTGCTCCTCTTCAAAAAATTTACAAAGGGAAAAAAGATACACAAGAAAAAAAAAATTCCTCTCATGGACATATGAAGCAAAAATTGCGTTCTCAACCCTTAAAGATAGAATGCTTGATACAGTCACTCTAAACAAATTCCTGACTTTAACAAACCTTTCGTGTTTACTACTGACGCGTCCTACTACAATACTGGTGGAGTATTGCAACAACAGGATAATGATGATGAACTAAGACCTGTATCTTTTTTAGTATGAAATTGAACGCGGCAGAACAGCGGTACAGTACAGTTGAACGAGAGGCTTTAGCTGTAATTTATGGGTTGCACGTAAACCGCCCATTAATACTGGGTTACCCTATTGAGATCAACACGGATCACAGACCTTTAGTCTGGTTGTTACAGGTAGCTAGTCCCAACGGCAGGGTAGCTAGATGGCAGACTCTCATGAGTGAGTATGGTTTCACAATCAATCATTTGCCTGGCAAGGAAAATATAGTAGCATATTTTTTATCAACGATGAAGGCTCACAGGACACTGAGATTGAATTAGAAGGACACGCGCGATAATGTTTGTGGATGGGGAACAACAAAAACCGTGGAACACGTGGATAATGAGGGGCAAGGTATTGCACTAGTGCAGAAAAAGAAACAGGCGCCGAAAGATGAGAAAATAAAATGTATGATATGTATGGACCTGAATAGTGAGTGTATTGGCCACACACTTGACTGGAGTATTCAGGAGATTAGTGAGCTGCATGATGAGCAGCCAGCATATAAGTATGCTAAAAGAAGGAAGCCCCATGAATGAGATTGAGCAAAGACTCAGAGAAAAAAGGCATAATGTGAAGATGCCGCCCCTGTTAGAGGTACAGGTGGAAAATGTGTTATATTGTGTTGAAGATGGGCATAATGTGAGATGCCGCCCCTGTCAGAGTTACAGGTGGAAATAAATGATGTGTTTTAGTGAGTCCGTACGGAGAAGCCACTAAGGTGGTGGTTCTACCCCCAAAGTATTTCCAAGGCGATAACTCTGGCTCATTCGTCGCCACTGCAGGGCACGGAGGAACCAAAGTTACGTTATGTCGGTGTAGAAAGTTCGCTTTCTGGCCTGGAATGAAACGGGATGTAGAAAATTATGTAAGGAAGTGCGTCATGGTAGTCGTTTTAAAAGTGAGTTGGGAACTTGCACCCTGCTCCTTGGCGGCAATATCCAGACGTCACCGCTCCTTTTGGAAGAATACACATGGACCTTGTGGGTCCCATGGGTGTATCGAACAATGGGGTTCGATACGTAATGCCCATAGTTGATGTTTTTAAAAGGTATTTGATTACAGTACCCTTACGGAGTAAGGAAGCCCGCGAAATGGCAAGGGCGTTGTACGTGGATGTTGTTTGTGTACACGGTGTTCCTCAGACAGTTGTTACAGATCAAGTTTCAGAGTTCGTTAATTCCGTGATGCAGGAGATAAATTAGAAGCTACCTGTGCGACACGCGAATAACGGCTTACCATACAAATGGAAATGGAATAATAAAGCGCGCAAATTATACTGTTGTTAACATTTTGAGGAGAATGTTATAGGAAATGTGTCCGTTTGGGATATAATGCTACTTATAGACATCTTGGCCTATAATGCTGCGTATTATCGCACCATAAAGGAGTCCCCATTTTATCGAGAGAGACAGAGAGAGGATTTTTAGAGATCCTCCTGTACCCTACACTATGTTAGAAAAAAATTCAGCAGCCCTGGTATGATATTGACTCCTATCAAGAGGAAATGGTTGTAATTGCAAGGAAAGTTTATGATATTTACTCCTATGAAGAGGAAATGGATGTAATGCAAGGAAAGTTTGTGATATTTACTCCTATAAAGAGGAAATGACTGCAATTGCAAATAAAGTTTATGATAGATGCCAGGTTTACATTGAAAAAGGTAGAAAAGAAATAGAAAAGAAATACAAAGCTTCAAAATCAAAACTATCAACGTTGGAGACAGTGTTCCTCAAACGAGACCACAAAAAAAGTAAATAAAAAGTTGCAACCTATTTTTGATGGACCCTACAGGGTAATAGAGAAGATCAGTGATAAAAATTAGGAACCTTAGGACTAGTAAGGTTTCAACGGTCCCCACAGATAGAGTAAAAGTCCTTCATGAAGACTGCATCGATGTGCAGCAATGTCCAACGATTAGGCGAGCATACCCTTTAAATCCAGAGACAGACACTGATCTATTCTTTGCATTGCTCAACCCTGAAATCACTGAGAAAAATTCTACCGAAAATGATAACTCGTAGCGGAGAGGTGACTGCTACTCATGACACATTAAATAATGTTCGTTCTACAACAGCAATAAACAGCTGATGCACAGGCCCTACCTTCTCAGGTTACTCCCAAACTTTCAGAGCCACCTCGGCATAGATAAAGCCTTCGCTCTTCCTCTGCGGTACAAGAGTTACCTAATGTAGTGTCAAAGCCAATACAATATAAAACAAGGATAATGTATGAGGATGAAAAAGCAATAATTAAGCGAAAATATTACGAAGTAAACCACAGATTTATTTGACTCTTTCGGTGTAAGACTCAATGACACAACAGGAGTCCCCAACACGTGCTGGCCAAAGTTTCACACCAACATACTATCTATATTATAGTCCTCACAGACAGAGACTATAGTACTGTTTATTCTCACAGAAGATGTTTGCACTGCATTATATAAAGCACGGAATTTAACTGCTTCTTTAACTTGAAATGTTATTCAAATGTCACCTGAGTATCCAGCATAAAAGCAATAAAATACACACTCTTTGATTTTGAAAATGAATTCAGTTCATTGTTGCATCATCTAAGAAAAGTTTTAGGCTATGTGATGACTACTATTCAAAACAAGCTGCATGCTTCTATGAATTATAAAAATAAAAATAAACGGGAAATAATTATGTTCTTAACGATCCTTGTCTAATAACCTATTTGGTACTGCGACCCAGGCTCAAGTTGACACGATTCATGGAAAAAATAAAGTACTAGAGTCATTAACTGAGAAAGATTTAATATAGCTAAATGTTTATTATGGAAAAACTCAACATCGTTAAGTAATATGCATGCCATGCAATCTGCCTTTAATAGGCTATATTCAGCTGTAGATGTATTGAACCAAGTTGTGCGCCAATTTTCTATTGACTTTGGCATGAGGAAGAGAAAAAATCTCCTACAAGCATTGTTAAATTTTGACTAAGCATTGAGACACATAAGTCCAGGTAGACAAGATTTAAAGGTGAGTCTGCAGGCTTCCCTGCAAACATACATAACTCCAACTACTATGTGAGACCAACAGTTGTTAAGTACATTAGAGGAAGCCTAGGTTCGGCCTCCAGGTCTTTTATTCCCTGCAGTTCCTGATTTTTTAGCTTTATATAGGGATATGATATAACTGTGTCCTCCAGGACAACGGCTTTGCACGATTCTCGTAATTTCTATTTCACCAAACCTTTACGAGGAGATCCGCCTGACACCTTTGATGTCTTTCGAATCGACTCCCTTCCATTTTCTGTGCAGAATAGTACTTACTATCTTATGTATAGTATTTATTCAAGATGTATTGCCTTCAGTGAGAATAGGAAAATATACTTTCTTCTTTCTAGTATAGAACACTGTAACAAGAATAACCATATGTTAGTTTGTCCTCCCACAGACCCCGTCTATGAGGCTATATAGTCACGCAGCCTCTTGTGAATCGGCTGCTTTCTTGAATTGAGTCAGTGATCAACTTCTTCCACACAATAGTCTTAAAAACATTTCCCCCTATGTTTATAAAAGGTCCTGGCTACCGGACCTATTCACTTGCCACCCCCATCACTCTGACGCTCAAATGCACTACCAGTCCTGTAAACAAACATACTGTCAGCCTCACGGATAGTGGGATATTGACGCTACGGCAAGGTTGCAGCGCCTACAGCCCATCCCTGACACTTCCTGGACAAGAGGCAGTTGTGGAGGGGCCCCCCCATCACGGTCTCTCTCGCCCCTCTCCCTCTCCACCTCCCTACTCTCCAAGAATTCTTACAGGCCATCTTATCTGGTCCGTTTTGCCTGACCTTCCATCTTTTCGCAGTGCTGAGTCCATCCCCCTACAGGAGCTAACAGCTGGCTTGCAGCCCCTAAATTCTGTGGTCAAGCCGGATCAGCCCTTTCAACCCGAAATCCTTTGGTGGATTGTCTTCGCCATTGTCGTGATCCTGGTTCTTCTGCTGGTGACGTCTGCCGTGGGGTATTCCTATGTCCTGCGCTATGCACGACGACGCCTGCTTCCAGACTCAAGCCCACTGCAGACATTGAAAGGCGTCTCTTCTCCACCAACACCTGTGAGATCTCAGGGGCGAGATCTTCCGGAAGGGGAAGTATGTCGGAACCCAGAATATGGACAAACAGAAGACGACCATAGCAGCACAGTTAATTAATAGTGACCCCAATCAGAGGCAAATACAGAGTGGAGATATGGAGACAAGAATTGTAAATATGATAGGAGAGGGAAGGAAAGCAATTAGTCAGATATACAAAGTCGTAAACATCTGATAAGCACTAACACTAACAAGAGAGGTTATGGAAAATACCCAGACCCACATACAGAAAACAGATACCCAGTAGGCGTGGTCAGGAAGTGTGGATAACCATTCAAGAGGACTCTAACATGTCACGTGCGGTGTGACGAAATGCTATAAGCGAATAACTGAAAAGAGAAGTCACTGTGGGAGTGTCTTAAGAGTGAAATCACAAATAGTAGGAGAAGTAAACAATATAACATAATGAGCGAGCCAATGGTTGTTGACAGGAAGTATTGGCTACTGGTTATGTAGAAAATGAAGGCGTGTCAAAGATGTAGTTCCGCCTCAAGCAAGGAAAAATGTGACCTAGACAACAGTGATATGGGCAGATCGAGCCTTGCACTCGCTTCAAGCAGACTTAACATAAGAACATAAGAACGGAGGAGTCTGCAAGAGGCCGGTAGGCCTGTACGAGGCAGCTCCTTTGACCCTAAGCTCCCGTGTATCTAACCCCACCTAATATCGCTGTCCATGAATTTATCTAGTCTATTTTTTAATGTGACAATTGTATTGGCACTCACCACATGACTGCTAAGCCTATTCCACTCATCCACCACCCTATTAGTAAACCAATTTTTGCCTATGTCCCTGTTGAATCTGAATTTATCCAGTTTAAACCCGTTACTTCGTGTCCTACCCGGTTCTCTTACCAACAAAACCTTATGAATGTCTCCCTTATTAAAGCCCTTCATCCATTTATAAACCTCGATCATGTCTCCACGCACCCTTCGCCTTTCTAGAGAATGCAAGTTTAACTGTTTGAGTCTTTCCTCGTATGGCAAGTTTCTCAACCCCTGAATCATCTTAGTCATCCTCCTCTGCACCGATTCTAACATTTTGATATCCATTCTATAGTAGGGTGACCAGAACTGAACCGCATAGTCAAGATGAGGTCTAACTAATGCTAAATATAGTTTGAGGAAGACTTCGGGGCTTCTGTTGCTTACGCTCCTTGAAATAAATCCCAGTACCCTATTAGCTCGATTTCTAGCTTGAATGCATTGTGCCCTTGGACGGAGATCAGAGCTCACTAAGACCCATAAATCCCTCTCGCACCCAGACCTACTTATGAGAGTGTCATTTAAGCAATAGTTATGTGAGGGGTTGTTCCTACCTACACTCAGAATACTGCACTTCCCTACATTGAACTCCATCTGCCATTTATCCGCCCAGTCATATAATCTGTTGAGTTCACCTTGGAGAATACTAGCGTCCTGATCCGACTCAATTACTCTACCGATCTTGGTATCATCTGCAAATTTACTAACATCACTACTAATTCCTGTGTCTAAGTCATTGATATAAATAATAAACAAAAGTGGACCTAATACCGAACCTTGTGGGACCCCACTCGTAACACATCCCCAGTCAGATCTTTTACCATTGATTTGCACTCTTTGCTTCCTATTGCTAAGCCACGCCTTGACCCAGTTCAAAACTTTACCCTCTACTCCGTGAGCCTGTAATTTAAGCAACAGTCGTTGGTGAGGAACTTTGTCAAACGCTTTACTAAAATCAAGATAGATTACATCATAATTTTCATCTCTGTCAACCGCCTCAAATACTTTATTGTAGAAGGACAAGAGATTGGTGAGGCATGACCTACCTTTTGTGAACCCATGCTGCGAGTCGTGAATTAAGCTATGTTTCTCTAAATGCTCCCGAATGTTCCTGGCTATTATGGACTCCAGCATCTTCCCTATAACCGATGTTAAGCTAATTGGGCGATAGTTTGAAGCAACTTGCTACTCAGTCAGCTGAGAATGGCTGTTGTAATCTTAATCGTGAGTAGAAATTCGAGAATCTAAGGGAAACCGATTGTTTTGTCCTGGAGATTATAATGTAGGAGATGTGTTGTAGGATTGTGAGTGGGACAGGATTGTGATTATTTGTTTGCGATGTAAAGCAAAGATAGAAAGCACTGGGTGTGGTATAATTTGGTGCTTCCGTGAAATTGTAGTAGATTATACTATAGGAATGTGTTATCAGGATGTGAGGAGAGTATTTAAATATTGTGATGTAAGCAGAGAGAAACAAACCACTGCTTGTGGAATGACGAGTGTTATTATTATTGGCAACAACTGAGCACAAATTGTAGTATTATGTTTAAGACATGTCGTTTGTCATATGTTGTATCCATTGCTGAATATGCCAGCGTTATGATCGTCTGAACATAGAATATTGCCTAAGGCAATTACTTTCATTTAATTTTAAATAAATGTATATTTTCTTTTTCCCTTGTTTATCCCCGAACACCAGTCTCCAATAACAACTTAAGCCGGATCACGCTACCAGGGATACGAGACGGTGAGATCATTTATGGAGTAATTAATGAGTGATAAAAGAGTTGTTTTAATACAAGCTAATGTAAATTAAATAAAAAATTAAAAATTAAAATACAAGAAAAGAAGGGTCCAAAAGCTAACCAGTTGACAGTTACATAGATGGGCACACCATGAATAAGAACAGTTTTTGGAGACTCCTCCAAAGGCACCATGACCTTCACCTGAAAGCCCTGCGTTACAAGCTGATCGTATACTGGCCCAGTATCCACCGTCATGTCGGGAAAGTTTCGACCTTCCTTAAACAGCGGGTTGGCCTCTGGGTGCTGTTTGAGGAGACCCATGAACCACAAGTGCTTGGCAGCCGTCGTGTCCTGACGTGTGTTGAGAGGCCACAGCAAACTCCGTCGCTTCCTGTCCACCTTTCCCTGGTTAACAGGAACGTCTGCAGTCTCTGAGGTGTCCATACCGTGGGCCTTACTCTCTCCCGTTGCAGAAGGAAAGAGGGCCTCTCCTTCTGGGGCGGGGGGATTCAGGGGGTCAGCAGCAGGGGGCGGGGAAGCCTCGTCCGTGCGGGATTTTTTCTTATCTCGGCCCATGGCGGTGGCGGCCGCGGGAGGCAAGGAGGCTGAAGTGGCGGCGCTGTCGGAACTGGTGCTGGTCGTGCTGGTGGCAGGGCTTCGAGAGCGATCACTGGGTCCCTTCCCAGAGAGGGAGTAAGCATGCTCCTGGGATACAAGGCGCCGAGAACGAGCAATGCGACGTTTGCGAGCTTTGGGCCTCATGTGAAAAGGCAGAGTGGAGAGCGGCACGAAAACACAGCCGACCCGCCAAAGCAAACTGTCCATTATATGAGTAAATTATTTTCAGATATGTTCTTCTTCTTTTGACCTGTGTAACGCCTTCTCAGCACTTCTATGCTTCACAACATGCACTTAGTTACTTCACAGTGCACACTTATACACTTCACCCTGAACCTAAGTGTTTTTTCTGTTATTTTCTTCCCCTGACTTTGCTTTTCTATGCCCTTTTGTTAGTTTCCACTATTACTCTTTTCTTTTCACTTCCCGATTACGGTATCTCCTGTGCCAGGTAGGTATGCTGTCTTCTTCTTTTGACCTGTAACGCTTTGTATCTTCTTAGGTCCTCCTCCTCCTCCTCCTCCAAAGATTGCTCCCTCCCTATAGGAGAGAGCACGGGCCTTTGCCAAAGGCCGGGTGCCGACAGACCGACTCTATCGGCGATCGAAATCTAGCCGACCAAGTTGGTCTGTCGGCAAGGACTGGCGCGTCTCTGTTCTTAGGTCCTCCTCCTCCACACTTCTATACTTCACACCATGCACTTAGTTACTTCACAGTGCACACTTATACACTTCACCTGAACCCTGAACCTTCTTCTTCTTTTGACCTGTAACGCTTTGTATCGCTTCTTAGGTCCTCCTTCTCCACACTTCTATACTTCACACTGTAGTGTAGCGACTTGCCTGATGGGCGAGCCTCCCATAACTCACTCTGCGAGTGGGGGTACCTCTTTGGCTGATTGGTTATGGAGTGGCTCTCCCGTCTTTCTGGTCGCGGGTTCGATCCCCTGCGCCGGCAAAACCTTACCTTATCTGGATTAATTTCTCGTGTGTTTCGTTACACGCAAGAGGTCGTGTTGGAGTATCGAAAAGAGAAAATTCTGGCATTTCACTGGTGGTAAGGCGGTGGCATCCTCTCTTGTGATTCTGTTGTGTCACCCCGAGTGGGTATATAACAGGTAGAGTGATGGCCCATGCTCTCTGAAGTTCATAGAAAATGGGAAATCTCAACACACAGAAGTTAAACTAAATAGGAATGGGGAGCCGTGTAGTGCAGCGACTTGCCTGATGGGCGAGTCTCCCATAACTCACTGTGAGAGGGGGGTACCTCTTTGGCCGACTGGTTAAGGAGTGGCTCTCCCGTCTCGCTGGTCGCGGGTTCGATCCCCGGCGCCGGCAAAACCTTACCTTGTCTGGATTAATTTCTCGTGTGTTTCGTTACACGCAGTGGTCGTGTTGGAGTATAGAAAAGAGAAAATTCTGACATTTCAACACCATGCACTTATTTACTTCATATTGCACACTTATACACTTCACCCTGAACCTAGGTGTTTTTATGTTCTTTTCTTCCTCTGACTTTGATTCTCTATGCCCTTTTGAGAAGGTTGTAGCAGCCCCCTCACTTGTAGGTGCCAGATAGCAGGTGACAGAGTTGCCTAGTATCGGAATGGAGGATCGGCTTGTTGAATATAATAGCTGTAACGACAGCGTTATGAATGTCAAAAAGAGATATTTAGAAACGGTAGAAAAAATCAAACTAATAGGAGTACCCAGTTACGACTGTCAATGTATTTCTATATTTTTGTTTGTGAATATTTCTCCCTCTCCTTATATCTTATTTATTTCCTCTTTTTTATGTCTAATTTGATAATGTTTATTAGATATTAATGTTGGAAAACCTTTATTTATCACAGAAGAAATATATTTTCACAAAGATATGCATTAAAACAAACAAACAAAACAAATTTATTGGAGAGCGCGGGACACTCGGCTTTACTTGGATGACTCATAATTTGAGCTGTCAGGCCTTCTCAACAATCGAGACGGCAATGAGCTGGTATTATTTTGCGACAAAGATAAAATCGAAGGAAAAAACGTGAGTGCTGGGTCAGTAAATATCTTGCACGTACGTGTGAGTGTAGAAGAAGAGGAAGTACTTCAAGACCGAAGGGTTTTAATTTTGTTTAGGACTGCCTATGACGTACCTATTCATATATATTTTTGAGGAACTGTAGAGCATCCTTCCGTTTCACCCTGTCTTTATAGTCTGCGGAGCTAGCCATCCAGACAAGTAGATGAACGATAATCCTCAATAAGTTTATATTTTTTTTCATTGGACCAATCCGCCATACTGGCAATACAAAGGAGGACATGAAAATTAGAAAACACAAGGTATATTAAACCGTGGCTGACGGGCGACTTGCACGAGTCTCCCCGTCATGGATGGGAAAATCTTGCGCCTTCATGTGTCTGCGCACGTTGGCCTGTGCGCACAGACTTGAAGCATGCCTTACCTTGCTCCGATTCATGCCTCTGCTTGCCTCTTCATGCAATAGGCGCATGCCTCCTGTGCGCACGAAAGGTTGCACAGGTCTGAACGCGCTTTTACACTGACCTGCCACACTCACTCCTCTACCTCACACCTTGATCACATGTTTTGGCTGTTTACCTAGATCCAATTCTCACTGTTCCTACGATCCATTTTGGAAACTTATTTTATAGTAGTAGCAGCTCGAGGGCAAAAAAAGAAAAAAAAATTGAATTGACCAAATTACGAATTGATGTTTTGTCTCTAGATTCACCTTTTTGACGTCAATATCCCTGGTGAACTAGTCTTGCAAGAGTCCAGCTTCTTCACTCCTGGCAACACCTTGACCACCTTTGAGCTCCCCCACTGTAAGATTGGTCTCGGCATCTGTTACGACATGAGGTTTCCAGAAATGGCCCGACTTTATGCAAAGTTAGGTGAGTGCTTACATTGTGCTGCATTTGCCAACTCTTTTGCATACTACTTGTTATGTTTGTCATTGCCTACTGCGTATTTGTTATGTTTGTCACTCTTTCTCTCCTACATGTTATGTGCTGAAGTTTACAAATCACATGTTCGTCTTCTGTGCTTGTTCCCATTACACAATCCCGTGACGTCAGCAAGGTTAGCAAGGAGACGTAACATCCCAATTCCTCTTGTACAAAGCATTGGTCTCAGTCTAGTACTGATATTCAGTGCATAACATACTCCCATTTAGCGTTCTGGGACACAGCTTGTCACCTTGCACGTGGCAAGGGCTTTGGTAGAATTTGTCCAGCAGTTCCTTGGTATGGCTGATGGGTGGGTGACAGCCAGGCATGCAGTAGTTTTAATCTGTAATTCTTATCGTTATTTTGGGGTCTAGTTTCCTGCCTAAAAATATCTGAACAGCTGTTTTTAAATCATAGATGTGCCTTCAGGAATCCAGACTTTTGATGTTCTGACTAGTGGCATTCGTGGGAAATGACTTATGCTTTGTTTCAAGGAATCGATACATTTACTTGTGCTAATAGGTATAGTCAGCATACACTAGAGTGACCCAGAAGCCCTGCCCCCTCCCCTCTTTCATAGCTATGGGAGATGACTGGTTGGGTGAAAAAGAGTTTAGGTTCTAATGGAGCAAGGGTGAGGGAGGAGGCAGGGCTGCTGGACAAATTTAATGTATAATGACTGCATGTAGTGACTGATTCATTCATCTGATATCCCCCAACCCCTGCATATAGAAAATGGACTGTGAGCTTTCTATTTTATTTCTTAATGCAAAAATGTGTATCATACAAGTAAGGTTTAACATGGATTTTTTTAGGGTGCAAAGTGGTGCTGTACCCCGGAGCTTGCAGCAATGTCACCGGCCCGGCCCACTGGCAGCTGCTGCAACGAAGCCGTGCCATCGACAACCAGGCGAGTGACGCTCCTTTTGGTGTTTAAAAGAGACGTCTTGTACACGGCTGTGCTCTGGTGGCAACTGCACGAGCCCCGCTGTGTTGCTGATGATTGCTGGAGGCGTTGCCTGTCCCATGCCACAAGGCTGTTAGTGCTTCAGTTGTGTGGCTCCAGCCCATGACATGCATTTACCTACCTTCTACTGTTGGGAAGTGGATCTTACACCATCACCATATCAGCAATATTGGAGAAATAACAAATATCAAAAGTGTGTAGTGATGATGGGATCCGGCTTGTTTTGCTGTGTACATCCTTGACTTCTGAACAGCTGTTTGAATACCGGCTGTCAACTTTCGCCATCAGACTCAATCTTTAATTCTCTACCGCCAGGTGTACGTGGCGAACGTTTCTCCCGCTCGCAACACAAACCATTCTTTCGTTACCTGGGGCCACTCCTCGATTGTCAACCCCTGGGGGGAGGTCATCGCCACTTGTGAGGAAAAGGAGACCATCGTCTATGGTGACCTGGGTGAGTGTGACCTTTTTGATGAATAAATATTTGGATTTCAAGACTGTTCCTGATAGTCATTTCCACACACAATAAATAAAACCTTACCATCACATACTACAGTGCCTTTTCACCATATCTCATACCTTCCATATGGTCTATATATACATACGGTCCCAAACAGATACTCATATTGAAGTTGTAGGTACAAACAACTTACAGGAATAATTTTTAAATGTAGCAAAATTTGTATTTCTGGGACAACTCCCTTCCCAACCCTGCAGCAAGAGACACATGCATTGTAATGACCACAGTACTCAACGGATGGCAGTGGCCCCTGAAGGCAGGACATTCTAGGACAGGGGAACATGTCTACACATCACAGCTTGGGCATTGGGGGGAAAAGTTCCTTCCAAACCCTGCAGCAAGAGAGCATTGTAATGACCACAGTGCTCAACGGATGGCAGTGGCCTCTGAAGGCAGGACATTCTAGGACAGGGGAACATGTCCACACATCACAGCTTGGGCATTGGAGCCACAGCATGTGCCCGGTGTCCAAACATCACATGCTCTTTTTACAGGATGAGCACTCCCACATGGCACAGTGAAGGGTTGAAACTTTCTAGTCACAGAATGCTTTGCAAGACAAGAACATGGCACTGAAAATCAGGGGCGTATTTAGGACCTTGAAACATTGGGGGCTTAAGCCCAGCCCAAAATGCTGAGTGGTTGTAGGCGAGAGAAGCCCGGAGGTTTTTGGGTAATTCTGAGGCCTCTCTGACATACATTAGGGTCAATTTATGTGTTATTGTATTTAGCAGTAACATTGAAAATATGGCAAGTGTGTCATAATAAAACTTTCGAGGTCATAATCGAATTATGGTAAAGCATAAGCACATTACTGTAAAGCGCTTAAGACTGATGAATCATACATATAAATGTACTGTACAGACAACTTCTAATTAAAATTTACTGCAGAGGACAAGGCACTAAAATCTGATGAAAAGCAATTGGCCCTTTTTACAATGTACTATAGTAATATAAGGAACATCTGAGTAAGTGAGCATAAAGTAATTAGCAATCAGAAACTACCATTTTTAACAAATTCATCTATTTGTTTATTTATTTATTGTTACCAAGAAGATTGAAACTACAACTCAGCACTCATACACTTAACCAGAGGCGGGCAAGTGCGGTATTTAGTGCGGTACTACCGCATCACAAAAAAAGTACCGCACTACCGCAAACTTTCTGAAAATACCGCACTACCGCGGACCGCACTAATAAACCCTGCGGTACTTTTTGCGGTACTTAGAAAACCATCGAAGACATTTGCAGCGCGGCATGCTCACAGAAATGTTTTTTTTAATTTTTTTATATACATTGAATCGGACTCAATCAGTCAATCGGTATCAGTCATCAGAATCAGTGATTCAATCATTCTGACTTTTCAGTTATTGTTCAAAATTAAATACTAAATGAATAACTCAGAGTAAATATGTTCGTCACTCAACCCAAGGCGGCGCGCCATGACTGCCTCTGACGATGACTGTACATGGCAGTGAACAACAGTACAAGCAAGCACTAACATGATCGCCGCTCAATCTCATGTCCCGCACAATTTTTTCTCTGATGCATAACATTAACATAGACCATAGTACATATTATATCTGTTTTATAACTTCATTGTAACTTCTCTATTTTATCATTCTCTCTCTCTCTCTCTCTCTCTCTCTCTCTCTCTCTCTCTCTCTCTCTCTCTCTCTCTCTCTCTCTCTTCAATGTAGCCAAGATCAATATTATTTGATTATAATAATAATAATAATAATACATTATTATTATTATTATTATTATTATTATTATTATATTATCTCCACGTTGAAATTTCCACGTGGTTTCTTCGCTGAGGCATGAGACACCAGGGCTTACAACTTTCCCATGGTAGCCGCTAATTAACAGTTGCAGTTGATGTGTTTTGTCTTAATGTATTGGACAGTTTGAATAATGTTTCACTCTTCCTGCCATGACTTTCCTATATTAGTAATCTTTCGCTTTCGCTCAAACGCTGGAGAATAGTCCTCCCCTTTCTTCCCTCCTCCCCTTCCCCTTCACTCCCACATATCCCTGCAGCTGCACCACCCTTCCTTCCGTTCTGCCTTCCTTCCCTCCTTCCTTCCCACCCCCCACTTTCTCCTCTCTCACATGACGCTGATCTCCTCCTCCCCCTTCCCTGTCCCCTCCCTCGGAAAGTTGCATTCCCTTCCCTCCCCTTCCTCCCCTTCCCGTCCTCTACTCCCCTGTTCCCCCTTTCCTCCTCTCTTCCTCCCCCGGTCCTCCTTTTTTTTTTTTTTTTTGTATCTCACAAGTTATTAGTTAGTCAATGGATAACCAGGATAGGCACTGAAGTATTTTTTTTTTTTTTATAGTGACTACCGCTACCGCAGTACCGCACACCGCATACCGTACTGGGAAATAAAAAAAATGGGACCGCACTACCGCAACCGCAGTACTCAGGAAAAAAGTACCGCACTACCGCAACCTCACTACTGATTTTTCAGTACCGCGCACACCTCTGCACTTAACTCTCTTGTTTTTTGCTCGTAAAAAAAACTGTCCGTATTTGGAAATTAGACCGCCAACACGTTCAACATAATACCCCTTTTTTTAATAGGAAAAATAAGCAATTTATTTTGTAAATAATATTAGTATTAATGGTAGCCACAACTTAATTGTTCACAGTCCAGCGGCAACGGAACGATCGATTTATTTTTTTGCTCTTCTCACCTAAAAAAGAAGAAAAAACCTTTCAGCCTTTAGCCTTATAGGAGACGTATTGTTTATCCCATTGTCATAGCCTAGGACCCTAGGTAATCACATCACGACAGTAAATAATGTGGCCTGTCAGGTTTCATCTCCTGCAACCTACTACTCTATTACTGCATTTTTATAAATTTAGATGCTGATTTTCACTCCTGCCATGTCATCAGTTCCTGCAAGTTTATTAAATACAGGGTTAAAGACGTATTAAAAGCTTTTACTGTAATGCTTTTAACTTATTTTTTATATCAACGAAATTCGATCTCGTGTAATTGTCACCACAGGTTTTTGCCCACAGCAAAATATCACTAAATTACCTCTTGAAATTCGTTAAATAATAACTGGATCCTTTGGAAATTGGAAAAAGCACGGTCCCTCGTTCCACTTCGAACTGCTGAATGCTGGAGCAATTCGGTGCAGTGTACACATTTCCCGTCATTATATAGTATACATAACTACCATATTTTTTTAAGGAGTTAGTATGCCTTGGTGACAAAAACGTTTGAAAACCCCTCAGCTGGACTATGGCTACTAGCTGGCTGGCTAAAGAGCCCTCTGCTTCACCAACCTAAGCTAACAGACAATGTAAAGGCAGCGGCAGTCTCCCGTCATGACTCATCTGCAGTTGCAGCAACAGCAGGAAGTAACTCTTCCTCTGCCTGCTCTTGCCTTGCAGGCTGCACCTCATTGCCTTGGTCCCCTTTCTTTTTGAAAAAAACTGCTAACATTCATAGCCTCAGACACAGGTCTTGCTCGCTACTACCAATCAACAAATTATCTCGCCCACACGTGTGCGCGGGCCGGGATACCCACCTTGGCTGGCGCCTGTCACGGTGGCACCACTGCCTGACTGATGGCCGTGAATACGTGACAGGAACGTGAACCGGACGGGAACAAACATAATCTCCGTATGGGATCTATGAAATCTAATTTCTATTACTAACAGCTTAACAAGAATTAACATTTTGTATTAGCCTGGTTGGGGCAATTCTTAAAAAAAAAAAAAAAAAAAGAGATCCAGGGCTATTCATAAAACATTCGGGGCTATAGCCCCGAAAGCCCAGGCCTAACTATGCCACTGCTGATACTCAAAACACAGTCTTGAGATAGCGTTGAGGTATTTGAATTATGCCATAAATTTACATGTCCTATGATACCTCCTCTTGCTGCTAGACCATCTCGGGTTGGATATTTGGTACATTGCCATACTGGGAATCACACTGATTTTGCCCTATTCCAGACCTTACGGCATTGTGTAGTAAGGATCGAGACATTTCCACAACAGCACTAACAAGCCCTAAACCCTTTCAGACATGGACTACGTGGATAAGGTGCGACAAATGATTCCTGTCCTCAAGCAGATGCGAGACGACGTCTACGAGGTGACGGCCAAGTAAAAACAAGAGGCCATAAGGTGTTATAATAATAATAATAATAATAATAATAATAATAAAGGGTTTATTTGGTTGCGGCAGCCGTCAGGCTGAAAATTTACATATTATAAATACAATTTTTCTTCGCTAATGAAACAAGTACAAAAGAAGAGGGACGGGGAATGGGAGTTGGGGGGTTGGGGCGACGGAGCTTGGGGTGGGGGAGGAGGGCGGTGGGGAGGGCAGGGCGGTGGTGCCGAGCGCGGGGGAAGGTGCGGTCTCTTCAGATGACGGTGAGGTCAGGTCAGGTGTTAATCCTCATGTCAGACGCTGGGTTCAGGTGACAGACGATGGTGGTGGTGCAGGTGGGCAATTTGTGGGGGTGGGTCACTCAGGTATACCCAGGCTTAGTAGGGAGGTCCTAAGCTCTTGGGGCGGCGAGACACAGGTGGTGGGTGCTGCCCGGCTGGACGGGCTGGTAGATGTAGTCGTGGGAACAAGTGCACAGCGTTGATATAGTTGCTGTACATCTTGCTCCGAAACTGAGTGACGAGACTGCCACACTGCCTGCCACCTGAACTGACCTTCCCCTGCTGCTGGGTGACCTAGATGATGGTATCCTTCGGATCTTGAGGGTGTCGGCTGGGACGCTGTGGATGACGAGGCGTTGGCGACACAGCTCGCTATCCTTCCAGCACCACTAACACACTGCACTCACTGTATGTCTATACATTACAACATTTCACAAAAAAGTTCTTTGGAGTGATGAGCTCCTCGAAAGAATGAAAAGGGGCGGGGAATGGGGAGCGAAGGGAAAGGAAAAGGGTCAACAGGACGACCCTGTGGCTGCTATGGGGAGCGCCATGTGACACGTCTTGACCCCGTGAGAGGTTAAAACCATGGTTTAAACCTATAAAAACAGTGGTTTAAACCAACTAATAAAACTTTTTCTTCTCCTTTTCTTTAGTGTGTATCTTTGTTAGTGTCTTAAGTATTGTGGTTTTAACTATATGTAAGATTTTAATTATGTACAGCAGGGTTGGCGGTTAAAACCAGGGGTGTCAAACACAAAACCCTTCGAGGGCCAATCCATCCTCTGAAGTACCGTCATGGGGGTTAACAAGGGTAGAAAATACATTGACAAGATTGAAGTTATCGTGATACCGCGGGCCATTTATGACTATCCCGCGGGCCATGAGTTTGACAGCCCTGGTTTAACCCAAAAACCCATCAATAAAACCAGTGTTTTTTTATGTACCTTTGTTAGTTTCATCAGGTATTGTGGTTTTAATTATATAGAGTTTTGAATTTTTGATTATGCGCAGTCATTTTACTAATACCAGGATGAAAACATCAGTTGGTAAACTCAAATCCTTATTCAAATGCTGCAGCTTCAAAGTAACTGAAAACATATTTTTGGTACATTATATATAAATAAATAAATAGATAAATATATTTGCCACTTCACTAAACAGCAGATAAATTGTTTAAGAAACATCCTTTCCAACCATGCATACAGAAAAATACTGGTAGTTAAATTGTGTAAATTTAAATGTAGTACAATGCTTATTCATACGTATTGCTTTCTCAAACTTACTGAGCAAATGCATATAATATACAGTACTGCATTAAGCCACAAAAATCAGGTATGTGTAATTTATAAAGGAGAACAGCAAATTTATATTCATTCCTACAGAGCAATTATATATATTGCATACAGTACTATATTGATCCACAGAAAAAAAATGTTGGTATTTAAATTTCAATAGCATACACAAACATATTTTCCATAGGCCCACCAGAGCTGTGGTTATGATAGAAACAACAGAACACTGCGTTAAAAGAATAAGAGAGAAAATAAACTATCAGCATAGTAATAGGCAGTTGGCCTATAGCAAAGAAATTAATTGTCTAATATAAATTGTAATCTTTGTTTAAAATCTTGAAGGAAAACTAGCTTCCCGGCCTTCTTTCACTCCAAGTCTATTCCCGAATAAAGTTTAGTGTACCAGGCCAAATGTGGAAAACATTCTTTCAACACTTGCAGTATAAGTCGGTTCAAATTAACTTGGCCAGTTTGCACCAAAAAGCCCCTCCTCCGTACTGGCTAAGCTCAGCCCCCTTTCACCCGATTGGTTGTTCATGACTGTCAAGGCCAGAAGATTCAAAATGGTTAAAGGACTGATTGAAGCCAGGAGAACGGCGGCAACTACTTCAATCGAGTCCAAGTATGATTATACCTAAACCAGGTTTCTAAGGAAATATGATCAAAACAACCAAAAGTGTAAGTGTCAACATGTTAAGGTACAAAGTCCAATACACCTCCCGTACTCTCCAGTAGACCGCGACAGGACCAAGGAAAGCGGCAGCCCGACCTGGCAGTTGTAGTGGCGCCTCGTGGGAAGAGACGCACACTGCCTCGTAGAAGTCACGCGATGGAGGAGGACGGGCTCAGCAGAATGTCGGCTGCCTGAGTGCCCGTAGATGATGACGTCGGGGTAGACGGGGAGCCAAGGACGAACAAACGGTGTCAGCTCGGCGAGGAGACGAGACTGGGTAGGTGGGACGGAGGCGCCGGCAGGCCGTGCCCAGTAGACTGCGGGACTCCAACGTTGAGAGGGAGGAATGGGGGCGCAGGTCCTGGATCGCTCTCGGGTCAGTTCCGCTCTGCCTCAGCTCTCGGGCAACCACACTACCTTGGCTCGCTTCGACGCCGCGTGGAGTCGGGGCGCCGGCCGTGAAGCCGAATGAGACTGCATCGCTACCAGCAGCAGCTTCGGGTCAGCGAACAAAGCAGGCTGGGTGTAGCGGCAAGCTGGGAATAATCGAAAGAGCATCAACCCTTATACCGGTGTGTGTGTGTGTGTGTGTGTGTGTGTGTGGTAGTTCAGCCCTCACATAAGCCCCCTTACAAAAATCTACCGTAGGTATATTAAACTGAACTAACACGATACAACAAGAATTAAGCAACCAGAAATGACAAAGAGGAACGGCTAACGTTCACCTCCTAAGGAGCGACTCAGAAAGTCTGCACCCACGTTGTCTCGGCCGGCGAGATGAACCAACCGGAACGGGTAGTTCTGCAACTGAAGGGCCCACCTCATCAGTCTGTCGTTGGAGCACTTGGACTTGTGGAGATTACCAGAGGTTTATGGTCTGTTTCTAAAATGAGGTAGATGTCAAACTTGGAGATCTCGTACAAGATGGCAAGGGCTTCTTGTTCGATGGTGGCGTATCTCCTTTCCCGGTCAAGCAGCTTCCGACTGGCATACCAGACTGGATGGGGGGTGTCCTTGTAGTACTGCAGCAGCACAGCTCCCAACCCGAAGTTCGAGGCGTCTGTCCTAAGAACAAAAGCCAAGGCGGGGTTAGGAAATCGTAGGACTGGCTGCGATGACAAGGCACCCTTCAGTTGTTCGAACCGTGATAACAGGTCTTCAGTCCACGGCAGCGGCTCACGTTGGGGTTTCCGGAGAAGGTCAGAGAAAGGTCCCGTGAGGTCGGAAGCCATGGGGGTGAAACAGCGGTTGAACGAAACCATCCCCAGGAAGCTGTGAAGACTTTTCTTGGTAGTCGGAGGGCTGATCTGCTTCAGGGCCTCAGTCTTGTCCCGCATGGGGCGAAGGTGCACCCCGTCAATCGCAAACCCCAAGTACTGGATAAAAGGGAAGCCAAACCGACACTTGGATGGTTTCGCCGTCAGCCGGTGATGACGGAGCCGCTCAAGGACAGAGGTTAGAGCTGTTAGGTGACTGGGCCAATCTGACGAGTAAATGAAGACGTTATCAAAATAAAAGGAGATGTTAGGCAGATCGGCAAGAACAGTCCTCATGAGGCGGATGTAGGTGGAGCAGGCGGTGACGAGACAGAAGGGAAGTCGACAGAACTCCATCAATCCTCGGTGGGTGGGAAAAGCAGTGAGAGGCTTGGCACGGTCGGTGAAGGGGATCTGGTAGTAGGCCTTGCACAAGTCAAGCTCCGAAAAGTAGGTAGCTCCTGCAAACTTGTGCAAGTCCTCTTCGACAGAACAGGTGGGCTCAGCATCAAAAACAGTAACGGAGTTAAGTTGCCTGAAGTCTATGGCCATTCGGTAGCTCCCGTCAGACTTGCGTACCATTACCACGCGAGAGCAGTGTGGAGAGGACGACGGCTGGATGATGCCTAGTAGGCGGAGGTTGTCAACTTCCTTAACAAAGTAAGGACGGAGGTGGATCGGCACAGGGTAGTTCTTCGTGCAGACTCTGTTGGTGGTGGTTAAAATTATCTCATGTTGCAGGGTGTTGGTGCAACCTGGAGTCTCTGAAAATACGTCCTTAAAGGTGGAAAGTACGTCTTCTAGCGATGCGCGCTGGTTCCACTCCAGGGACTTGTTGATGTCCAGCGCCGGGTTGAGGGCGGAGTCAGGAACGGAACAGACCAAAGGACAGGGGACAAGGTCGTCAGGGTCCTCTGCTTCCATAGGTCCTGTGGGTGAACAGTCATCATCCGGCGCTGGAGTATCGTCCATGACATACGCGAAGTTTACTTGAGCGCGGCGATGGTACCTTTTTAGGAGGTTGGCGTGGTACAGCGGGTCATCAACCAGGTAGTCCACCTTGTTTCGTCGTTCCAACACTTTGAATGGGCCACGCCAGGAAACGAGCAACTTCTTGGTAGAGTCAGGGAGAAGAACTAGGACCTCGTCGCCAAGCTTGAATTGTCTATCTTGGGATCGCAGGTCAAAATCAGACTTGTACTTTGCAGTACTTACGTCAGCCTCCCGGGCGGCGAGCTGAGCACATTCGGTCAGTTTCTCCCTGAGCTCGATGACGTATTGTAGACTCGTCCGTTCTTCCTCCTGCAGGTCACGGTCTTCTCATAAGTCCTTCAGGACAGTCAAGGGCCCTCGCACACTGCCCTCGTAGAGGAGGTCGAAGGCCGAGAAGCCGGTGCGGTCGCTGGGCATTTCCTTGAGGGCAAACAAAGTCGGAATAAGGTAGCGATGCCACTATCTAGTCTTCTCGCTGCAAAGCTTCCGTAGAACAGCTTTGAGGGACCCATGCAGCCTCTCCACTCGACCATTACCACTCGGATGAAACGGTGTGGTGAGCTGGGGCTTCACACCAAGCAGCTTGTGAAGCTCGGCCATTAGCTGAGAGGTGAATTGCGTACCTCTGTCACTCAGGATTTCCCGGGGAATTTCGACCCTGGAAAATATAGACAAAAAAGCCTCAGCAACAGAAACAGATTCCACATCCTTGAGTGGAATGGCTTAAGGGAACCCTGTGGCAAAGTCAATCAGGGTGAGAACATACCTGTGTTCTTCTGCAGACGGCGGAGAGAAAGGGCCCACCACATCCACAGCAACTCTGAAGAAGGTTTCCGTGACGACAGGCAATGGTTGGAGGGGGACGGGTTTAACCCGGCCCTTATAAGACTTACGCTGGCATATGTCGCACGACCGATAGTAGACACGGATATCGGCCCCCATGCCAGGCCAGAAGAAGTTATCGCTCACCTTCAATTCCGTCTTCCGATGAGAGAAGTGACCGGCGAGGGGACTATCGTGGGCCACTTGTAGCACGATATGACGGGAGTCAGAAGGGAGCACCAACGACCGAGTCCCGACCTTGCCGGGCCGGCTAGAAGCGACACAGTCTCTATACAGGAGTCCATTCGTCCAGGATAACTTTTAGGACGCTCCATTCCGGGCTACATCGGGCAGTCCGGCAGTAGCCTTGGGGCGCACAGCGCCGAGGGAAGGGCAGGTCTCCTGTAAACGAGCAAAGTCGTTGGGCGTTACCTTGACTGGTTGTAAGTCGGGGAGAACAAGCGGATGCAGGCGTCTCACACGTGCTGAAGCAGCGCGAGTCTGAACAACACAGGCTAATTCAGACTCGGAAGGAGAGGAGACGACCTAAAGCGAAACAGAGGAATCTTGCGTAACAGGCGTAGCACGGAGAGGAGGACGAGCATCTTATTCCTGAGGAGTACAGATTGAGGCAGGCGCCGTTAAATCAGATGTACAAACAGGGTCGTCAGGCTTACGGGCCCCGGGAATGTCACCAATCCTAGCGGTTGCAAACTTGATCGGTGCACGGATGGTATCAGCCCAGCCTTCATAGTAGGGACACTTTAGGTACCACCGAACGACGGGGAAGGTGTCTGGCGGACCTAGGTAGTCACAAACTGTTACCTTCTTACAGTCGGTAGTGTCATCATCTGGCAAGGCCTCCTCGGAGACGATGAGGCTGGAACAACCGGTGTCACGGATGATTGTAGCAGTCCAGGCGCCGTTGATGGTCCCCGTAGCACAGTAGTTAGAAACTTTCCTGTCCTCCCAACAAAAGCCTACGTTAACGGAGGAGGACGGCCCGTCCTTGAAGGCGCGAGGATTCTTAGGGCATCTGAGGCGGATATGGCCTCCCTCCCCGCATTGATGGCACTTCAAGGTAGAGGCAGGACCTTTTTTGGCAGCAGGAGTACCGGAGTCGGAGGAAGCTTGATCTTTCTGGTGTGTCTTCTTGCTGGCAGATGACGACTGGGAAGACCTGGGATATGAGTGGCGCGCCGATGACCAGTCGTCGGCTAATTGTACGGCGGCCGCCAGCGGCCGCACTCCACGTTCCTTGATAAACGTGCGAAGGTCAGGGAGAAGAGAGAAGATGAATTGATCTAGCACCATAAAGTCCTTTAAAGAAGCGTAGGTGAAGTCAATATTGGAAGCCTCTAACCACTGTTCAAACGAGCGGCCAAATTGAATGCTGAACTACTCGTAAGTTTCCCCTGGCTGAATCTTACTTGACCTGAAGTCCACTCTAAAGCCGTCGGGAGTCTTGCAAAAGCTCTTCAGCAGGGACTTCTTCAGAAGATGGTAGTCAGCAACAATCTCAGGAGAAAGTGAAGTGTAAATCCTAGCAGCTTTACCAGACAAACGGGCTCCCAATCTTACAGCATAAGCATCCTTGTCAACCTTCAAAAGCTCAGCTATCCTTTCGAACCTTTAGGGTACGCGGTGGCCGAACTGGTAGCGTACTGGGCCCACATTCACCGCGTGATGGACGACGCGGGTTCGAATCCCCACGCTACCACTCGGATTTTTCAGGCACCGCCGAGTGGCTTAAAACTACCCACATGCTGTCCTGAAGACCACCCATCATCCCGAACTTTAGAGGAAGCCGTCCAAGCGAATCAAGAACGAATTCCGGGGGGCAGCATGAGCCAATGCAAGATGGCGCCACTATAAACACTCGCCTGCGCCAGAACGGGCTGGGCCGACCATCAGGCCCCACCTGGAAGAAGCCTTGGGCCGACCATCAGGCCCCACCAGGAAGATGCCTACCGGCGCAACAGGCAACGACGTAAAAAAAAAAAAAAAAAAGGTAAGAAGCAAAGTCATCTCCATCCCTGTAAGCAGGTAAACGAGGACGGTCAACACACTCACCGACAAAACGAAGAGCAGACTTACTCGAAGCGGCGATCCGAGCCAGCTCCAGTTCCTTCTCGGCCTCAAGCTTCGCTAACTCGAACTTTCGCTCTTCTTCCTTCTTCCTTCTTCAATTTTTTCTTTCCTATTCCGTTCTTCCAATTCTTCTTTCCTCTTCCGTTCTTCCCTTTCTAAGGCGCGTTCTTCCCTTTGTACGGCCTGTAGCTCCAACACATAGCGGCCGACTTCAGCTCCCGAGAGGCCCAGTCCCAGGGCCTTAAGTTCTTCGAAGCTGGACATCCTAGCAAGAGACTTAAAGATTAGATCACAACAAACAGGAAATCAAAGCCACAAAAGAAAACAACCGGAAGGACACACTCCCGGGACAACACGAACCCACGAAGATCCGAACCGAGTTCAAGACAGACTGTCTGCACATAAACAGCAAAACACCGGGGAGGCGGTGGCTGAGTCGACAGAGTGACGGCGCCGCGTTCAGGAGGACGTGAGTTCAATCCCCGCCCGGTGCCACCAAGCTGGGATTTTTCAGCCGCCGCCGAGTGGCTTAAAACTACTCGCATGCTGTCCAGAAGACCACCTATCAACCCGGACTCTAGATTCTAGGATTAAAGATGAGCTCCGGGAGGGCAGCATGAGCCAGTGCAAGATGGCGCCACTATAAACACTCGCCTGCGCCAGAACGGGCTGGGCCGACCATCAAGGCCCACCGGAAAGAAGCCTTGGGCCAAGCATCAGGCCCCCCAGGAAGAAGCCTACCGGCGCAATAGGCCGCGACGTAAAAAAAAAAAAAAGTGCAGCAAACAAGCTTGCGACTGAAACAAGTCCCGGTGGGAATAACAACCACACGGCGGTAGCGTGGTGCTACAAATACCCACTTCGGGGCCAGGACAGTGAGTGCGCGCTCACGGCGACTTAAAGGGTTCAGCAGAGACCTGGAACATAAAACCTTAGAAATCAGTGAGGTACAATCCTGGTGTCGTGCCCGGAAATTCGGGGCACTAAATGATGTTAAAAAAGAAGGAATTCACCTATGGATATCTGGGGAAAAAAAGGGGGCCTCACTCTGGGGGTAGTTTTGCTGCCACCACCCAGAGATCTACCGATGAACTATGTCACCGGTAGCTCACTGGGAACCTTAAGAGTATGTATATATAAAGGACTAAGGATTTAATAAGGGATTAAAATGACCCAGAGGAAGACTCTGATCCCTTGGGCAGGGTAGCGAGGTGAGCGGGGCAGACTCGGGGGCGGTAAATGGTAAATGGCGACACGGTTTACAATTAATTCCTCATTGAAGGCACGATTTACCCGAAACTGACGGAAGTAGGCGAATGGACACACGACTGATTTCTTGTTTTCTCCTCTCACAATGGTAACCAGAATAAGGCTGAGGATTCTCCACGAAATCTTTACCCTTGTGAGGGTGTACAATTATTGTAAAACCAGGTACATATGATGTATGAAAGAGACTCAGAGAGGGGGAACGTTACATTTCCGGAAAAACCCATACACCTCGTCGTGTATAAGACCAAACACACAGCCTCTTTTTTCACTAACACTTCTTACACCACAGATAAAGCACAGATTACTGGCCTATATACTCCCACAATATTTCCCGCAATAGGGGGTGCAGGAGGGAATTGTAAGGGGGACTCGACTCCCCGTTCCTAACCCTGCTATGGCTCCAAGAACGCATGGGGTAGGCGGTGGCCGAAGTGATAGCGTACTGGACCCACATTCGCCGCGTGATGGACGACGCGGGTTCGAATCCTCACGCTACCACTCGGATTTTTCGGTCACCGCCGAGTGGCTTAAAACTACCCACATGCTGTCCTGAAGACCACCCATCAACCCGGACTCTAGAGGAAGCCGTCCAAGCGAATCAAGTACGAGTTCCGGGGGCAGCATGAGCCAATGCAAGATGGCGCCACTATAAACACTCGCCTGCGCCAGAACGGGCTGGGCCGACCATCAGGCCCCACCTGGAAGAAGCCTTGGGCCGACCATCAGGCCCCACCGGGAAGATGCCTACCGGCGCAATAGGCAACAACGTAAAAAAAAAAAAAAAATACAGGGATCTCTCCTACAGCTCCTCCCGCGGAAAGAAGAGAATTATTGAGATTAACAACTAAAAGAACACATCGGGATGGATACACTGGTTCGTGTAGGTGTGTGTGGGGTGTGTGTGTGTGTGGCAGGGAGTAGGTCGCCCGGACCTGTAAAACACAGCGGATGAGCCTCGAGTCTGCCATTTCGTTTACTGAGATCAGAAATGCATTTACAGGGTAATTAAGATACACATTGGCTTAAGAGGAGACGGTAAGTGAACTGGGGATCACGTAGGGGGGAACAAATGGGGGGCGAAAGCGGGAGAGCCACGTACATACCTGTAAAACACAGCGGATGAACCTCGAGTCTGCCCGGGAAGACGCTGGTCCGTGTTTTTATACCCGCCCTGGGGCAGCCCCGTCGCGCAGACAAGGGGCCCAAGTAGCTGATTTATAATCTATCACGTTTTAATTCAAAATGAAGAGAAGACTAGGGTAGTTTATATATGGGTACGGTTTCTTAACGTGCAAGGTGACGAAATTTCATGTGGAGCAGCGGAAAAAATCTATGTAAGGGTGGATGATTTTAATTGATAGGGGATTGACCAGCAAGGGCTGGTAACAATTCCGAGGTGCGTGCGCTGGTAGGGGGAAGGGGGGAAAGGGAGGGGTGACCGACGCTAAGTTCCCTGGCGGGAAAGTCTTGGCGTGGTATTGCGCCATATGGTGTAATTGTAGTCTGAGGGGGTGGGGGATGTATTCTGTTATGGGTTGTGATGAAGAATACCTACTTACATTCTTACATATCTATGATGGCCTTACAGTGACTCATAATTACTTACAACTACTTAGGCTCACTTACAACTACTTGTAATCACTTATAATGACTTAAACTACGTCTTGTCCTTATACTTCTAAGGTTCTTCTCCTGCCTTCACATCCCGGCATTACACTGGCAAGGTCGCCACAAATGTCAAGGCCAGGAGGTTCAGATGGTTATAGGACTGATTGAAGCCAGGAGAACGGCGGCAACTACTTCAGTCGAGTCCAAGTATGATTATACCTTCACCAGGTTTCTAAGGAAATATGATCAAAACGACCAAAAGTGTAAGTGTCAAAATGTTAAGGTACAAAGACCAATACACCTCCCGTACTCTCCAGTAGACCGCGACAGGACCAGGGAAAGCGGCAGCCCGACCCGGCAATTGTGAGTGGCGCCTCGTGGGATGAGACGCCCGTTGCGGTGATGTAGAGACGCACACTGCCTCGTAAACGTCACTCGATGGAGGAGGACGGGCTCAACAGAATGTCAGCTCCCTGAGTGCCCGTAGATGATGACGTCGGGGTAGACGGGGAGCCTAGGACGAACACGGTGTCAGTTCGGCGAGGAGACGAGACTGGGTAGGTGGGACGGAGGCGCCGGCAGGCCCTGCCCAGTGGACTGCGGGGCTCCAAGGTTGAGAGGGAGGAAAGGGGACGCAGCTCCTGGGCCCGAATTCACAAACATGCTCAATAACTTATCTGCTACCCAGCGGTTCCTGAGGCTGTTCTGTTGCTGTAGTGTGCTGCAGTGACTGAACAACAACTACTACTACCCAACACTGTGATCTGTTAAGTGTTATTTCTGATTCATTACATTTCATCACCCTCACCCTAACACACCTGCTTTCCCTCGCTGTACTAACCCCATACACCTCACAACTTCACAGTGGTGTACGCAAGCTCCTTCTAAACGTTCTACACGTATTTTTTTCCTATTCATTTTCCAGGAAGTGTTTATATTAGGTGCTGTTTCAGGCTGTAATTTTCCATGTTAAACGGAAATTTCCAGGCCACCAGACGACACCCCGCTCGCCGGCCGTATTCCCCTGGGACCCTTTGTTTCACCCGGGACCCTTTGTTCACTATACGCTCCGCGGAAGGATCAACCAATATGCCCTCAAATTTGAAACGTTGTTCTAACTGTGGCCTTCGCCAAGCTCCGCAGTATTTTAGGACAAGTAACGGGACAAGTAAGACTTGCCGTTTTTGCGTCAAGGCAGGGCAAGATGAAAGAAAAAGCAAGCACCTGGAATCCACGATCCACTCGTTAACACGGGACATGAAATATTTGGCGGAGCAAGTCACAGCGTGTCGCAGGTGTTCTACTCGCGGGGTTACCTCACCCCCCCTTCCTTCCACCCCTGCTTCTCCCCATACAGCAGCCTCCCTTCTCCCGCCTGCCTCCCCCTCCTCGCTAGTGCCTTCTCCCTTCACTTCGCCCTCCTCCTGCATCTCCCTCTTCCCCTCCACTCCTCCAGCCGCTTCTCTCCTCTCCTCCCCTCTCCTCTCTCCTCACCCGCCATCTCCCCTCTCCACACCCACCATACTGCCCTTCCCTTCTGCCGCCGCTGACTCTCATTCAACACCTCCCTCTCCCCTTTCCTCCACCTCTTCCCTCCTTTCCGTCTCTTCCTGCTCTTCCTCGCATTCTCTCTCCTTGTCCTCCATCACATCACCTCCCGCCTCCTCTGCTACCGCTACCTCCCCCACCTCCTCCTCCTCCCCCGCCTCCCTCCCTCTCCCCTCCTCCTCCCCCCCTCTTCCCCCGCCTCCCCACCACCTCCGCCGCCACCTCAGCCACCTCCCCCCCCCCTCCCCCCCCCCCGTGGTGACGGGACTTGAAGCGAGGTCGGCGGCACCACCTACCTGGCTTGCCCACCTAGATAGGGCTCGATGTCCGTTGGCCTCGTGGACCAAGTGCTCCCCCCTCGTCACCGGTAGAGGAGGCCTACTGGTGATGTTGCCTTCGCCCGCCCTGCCGTTTTACCACCTAGGGCAGGGCTACTGTCTCCCCACGTGTTTGCCGTGCGTGGCGTCCCGTATAATCCCCGTGCCCTCTCATCTGGGGGTTGAGTCCACCGCGGGGCAGGGTGTAGTTCCCCTCTGTGGGCAACACGCTCCTTTGGTGGGAGTGTTGGGGTAAGACGGGTGGTTCAGTGTGGCCCCACTGGATCAATCGGCTGGTGATGCGATGGCTAGGGTCAAGTGGTCATTGCCGGGTGGGCGGTCGCAACGGTCCCGCGGCCGCCGTTAAACACCTGGCAGTGGATGCGTATACTTCCCCATTACCCCTGGGTCTGTTGGGTGCGGTTTGGCCCCAACATTCAGCCTCCCCTTGTTGGGCTCCGTGGTGGGTGGGGTGTGGGGGAGTGAAACACCTCCCCTGTGTATGGGTAAGTTTCCCTTGCCTCGGGATGCCTCTCCTTGACGTCCGCCTGTCCCCGATTACCCCTACACGGTCCTCTCTCGTCGCCACCTTGGAGCCTTTCACGGCTCCTGGTGGTGCCGCTGGAAAGTCCCTACCTCCTAGAGGGGCTGACCAAGATAAGTCCGTGCGACACAAAAGCCCACGTGTGTCTGACAAAGCTGCCTCCCATTCCGGGGGTAGCTCTGATGTGCGTCCCTCTTCCAAGCTGGACGCACTTCAGATGGTGAATATCGATCCATCGTTTTCCTACCGTGCCTTGCACTCCTTACTCAAGCCATTTGGCACAGTCCTTCGTATCCGTCTCATTTATGATGGCGACTTCAAGTCAAACAGATGCTATGTGACCTTTGCTTCCAGCGCTGAAGCCCAGTCGGCGTGTGATGCTGTTGCGACTCTGCCTATCGCAGGTGCTGGATTCCAAGCGGAACTTCTCCGCTCTTCCAATATTTCTGACAGTGACATGGACTATGTCCCGAACCTCTTCGAAGACGCTTTGTTAGAGCCAACTCCCAGGGATAGCCAGGTCCCTCCCCCTCTTTGGTTTGTTGCATACTGTAGGAATGGGCGTGGCAACTTCATTCATGCTGCTAGGTACCTCGCCAAAGAAATTGGCACGATCCCTGAGGGGAATCTGAAAAAGTATGGGAAGGGAGTGTTAGTCAGGGCTAAAGATATTACTCAAGCTAAAATGCTGCAACATCTACCATGCCCTGCTGACAACATGTTTGAAACGGTCAAAGCACACCATACCTTCAATTATAGTAAAGGCAATATATATAATCATGACCTCTATGAGTTCTCTGAGGAGGAAATACTTGGGATGTGCCCTAGTTCTGTTCATAAGGTGTCCAAGATGAAGGGTTCAGATAACATGATACTTCTCACCTTTTTTGGTTCTACCCTCCCTGACCGTGTCAGTATTGGCCCCTCCATCTTCGGGTAAAGCCTTTTGTTGATCGCCCTCTACAGTGTTTTTCATGTTACGGGTTTGGTCATGGTAAGAAATACTGCACTGAGCCTTCTCGGTGTGGTAATTGTTCTGCATTAGGCTCACACTCCACAGCGGAATGTGAGTCAGATGCTTATTGCTTCTATTGCCAGGATGCTCACCAGTTGTCTTCCAGACAGTGCCCACGATATCGCCTTGAACAGGATATTTTGCAACTTGCAAATAGTCAGTTTATCAGCCTTGGTAGTGCGCGCCGTGAACTCCTCTACCGCCAGAAGGCCGGTACTGGAGCAAAGACGTACATCTCATCGCTAGGCACTCGCTCTTCTGCCCAGCCCGCTGCTCAGGTGTCATCTACGGTTTCCTCCCGGCCCTTTGAGGCTACTGTTATTACGTTCCATAATAGATTTTCCCTTTTGTCCTGTGATTCTGTCGAGTCACCTCCAGGTTCTGATGGGGCTTCTCCGGCCTCGTCCCAGGTGATGCATGTTGATGTACATGCACCTCACATTGCTTCGCTGAAGTCCGCCAGAGGTATGAAGAAGCGACATCGCGGTTCTACAGATTCAGTTGAATCTGTTCCGCCAACTAAGATAACTGTAGGTATACGTGATTCTGGGGTCTCTCAGGATAGGCCTATGGAGGAAGATGCGGAGGCTCATATTGAGCCTGCTGAGACCCCCTCTGTTCCACTTCCTCTTGCGTCTAGTGGTTTTCCTGATCGGGATATGGAAACTGAGGAATCCCTTGGATATAGTGTTGGGAATCCTCCCCGCGAGCATGTAGCTTCGGGGAGTGGTGTGCGGTCTGGCTCTAGTAGTGCGGTGTCCGGAGGGGGCGCAGGTTCCTCTGTTGGGAGAAAGCTCGAGGTCCCTCGACCCGGCTTCTCTCGGGTCCCAGTCTCCTCTTCTCGTCGTATTACCGTACCGAATCAGGTGGGTAAAAGGCAGTCTCTTTCAGGGGCTCGCCTGGAGCGCACTCGAAAATAGACATCTTCCGACTCCTCCAGTGGAACTGTAAAGGCCTATGGGCCTCGTGGGAGGAACTCCAAGCATTGATATCTCGGTTTTCTCCTGCTTGCCTTTGCTTACAGGAGACAATGCTCGGAGACTACACTCACTCTAGTCCTCCTGGGTATCGTGCCGTTTACAGTACCCCTAATCCTGGACAGGGCCACCATGGTGGCACCGCCATATTCGTACTCTGTGATATCCCTTATGTCCCATTACAGCTTCACTCAACGTTGCAGTCTGTTGCTGTTAAGGTTTATATGGGCAAATTTTATATATTATGTAGCCTTTATCTCCCTCCCGGTGTTCCCGTTGACAGACACGATCTTGACGACCTGGTGCAGGAACTTTCCTCGCCTTTACTTTTATTAGGGGATTTTAACGGTCGCCATCCGTTGTGGGATGATGGTGCTACCAAACTGCGCGGACTTTTAGTTGCTTCTTTTATTGAGGATCAGGGATTATAAATCTCTGGGGAGGTGACACATTTTCATAGCCAGACTGGTACTTTTACCTCTATAGATCTTTCACTTTGCACTTCTAATTCTCTTCCTGATTTTCGTTGGCGGGTCTTACCGGACTTGTATGGCAGTGACCACTTTCCAATTTTATTGGAACGCATTGATTCTGTACCACAGTCACGCCTTTCTCGCTGGCGTCTAGATAAAGCCGACTGGCAGCGATTTACGGAACTTAGCTCCTCTCTTCGTCCGTTGGCTGACTTTGGAACTTCTGACGAGGCTGCATCCTATTTCACTGATGCCCTACATTCTGCAGCCCTTCAATCCGTCCCCAGGACGTCTGGCCAGTTCCCTAAAAGGCCTGTTCCCTGGTGGAACGCCGCTTGCACTACTGCTGTGCAAGAGAAGCGTTCTGCATTCTCTCGACTTCGTCGTCACCGTGGGGACCCCCAGTGTTTGGATGCTTTTCGGCGAGCGCGTGCTCGAGCAAGGCGCAATTTCAAGGAGGCTCAACGAATTTCTTGGAAGGCTTATCTCTCTTCCATCACTACCAGAACTACACTCACAGAAGTCTTTAACAGAGTTCGTAAGATCTCTGGGAAGTTTTCCCCCCCTCCCCCTCCAGTGTTATCGCATGCAGGGGAAACGGTGGCGGACCCTAGACTGTTGCTGACCTATTCGCCAGCACTTTACCAGTGTCTCTAGGAAAGATCCCACTGCACCAGGGGCTCGTCATCGCCGGGATTTGTAATCACTCGGCGTTAACTTCGCTTCCACCGGAGGGGAATCTTATAATATCCCATTTTCTCTCTCCGAGTTGAAGACGGCTTTATCCCAGTGTCATGATTCCTTGCCAGGTCCAGACGACATCCCTTATGCTTTCTTACCCCACATGTCTGACTGTGGTTTTACATTTTTATTGGATCTTTACAATTTCATTTGGCTTACCGTTGATTTTCCATCTCTGTGGAGTGTGGCTGTAATTCTCCCCATTCTGAAGCCTGGGAAAGATCATCTCCAAGCAACTAACTATCGTCCTATTTCTTTAACATCCTGCATTTCTAAAGTGATGGAAAAGATGGTGAATGTCAGGCTTATGTGGTACTTGGAGAGCCGGAATTTATTGACCCCGGTGCAATATGGTTTCCGAAAGGTGCGCTCCACTTCGGATACTCTTTTATTCTTGGAGTCCTCAGTTTGTGAGGCGTTTGCCAATAATCACCACCAGGTGACCGTGTTTTTTTTATCTGGAGAAGGCCTATGACACCGCTTGGTGTCATGGAATTTTACTTAACCTGTTTGAGTTTGGTCTTCGTGGCCGTCTCCCTGTTTTTATTCAGGAGTTTTTATCTCATCGTCTTTTACGGGTTAGAGTGGGGAGTACTCTTTCCGAGGTTTGTCCACTTGAGGATGGTGTACCACAGGGAAGTATTCTCAGTGTTACGCTATTTGCTGTGGCTATTAATGGAGTCGTTGGTGTCCTGCCTGATGGAGTTCATAGCTCCTTATATGTAGACGATTTATCCATTTCGTTTTCTGCGGCAAGGATGTCGTTGATTGAACGAAAACTGCAATTGACTATTAATAGAGTCGCCAATTGGGCAAATACGCGCGGCTTTCGATTTTCGTCCTCAAAGACAGTTGCTATGCATTTCTGTCGTCTTCGAGGCGTTCATCCGGACCCTGACTTGTATCTTGGTAATAGGCGACTGTCCTGTGTAGAGACAACTCGTTACCTCGGTCTTTTATTTGATAGCCGCCTAACCTGGGTGCCTCATTTACGTTACGTTAAGGCGGCTTGTCAGAAAGCCCTGTCCCTCCTTCGTGTTTTAGCTCATACCTCTTGGGGTGCAGACAGGGACACGCTACTCTTCCTCCACAGAACACTCATCCTTTCCAAGTTGGAATATGGCTGCAAGGTATGCCCCTCCGCCAAGGAGGCTCACCAACGCGTGTTGGACTCAGTACATCACGCCGGGGTCCGCTTGGCTACTGGTGCATTCCGGTCTTCACCGATACCTAGCCTCCTCGTGGATGCTGGCGTCCTGCCTCTGGATTTGAGACGCCCGTCCTCTCTATTCCTTTGCTGGTTCCGCGTCCAACGCCTTCCAGAATCAGTTCCTTGTGTGTCAATTTTGCGGAATTCCCGTTCGCCTGCATATGATGAGCGACCTAGTCTCCCTAAACCTTTTGGGTTTCGGGTAGCGTCTGCCATGACACCGTTGTCTTTCCCTCCCATTCCTATCTGCCCTTATCGAGTACCTAGGGTTGGATACTGGCAGTTGCCCGGTGTATCCGTGTGTTCTCCCACTATAGATAGTAAGAGGGATTTACCGCCATATGCGTCCCGAGCCTTATTTTTAGAGCATTTCACTGAACACTCGGACTCCATCCCTGTCTTTATTGATGGCTCTAAATTGGATGCTGGAGTTGCCTTTGGTGTTGTGTTCCCCTCCTTCTGTCGGGGAGGTAGTCTTTCTTCTGTTGCTTCTGTATTTACTGCAGAGCTGTCTGCAATAGTCCTCTCTTTACAGATTATGTTTCCCCTTCCTGTGGACTCTTTTATGATTTTTAGTGATTCTCGTAGCGCTCTGTCTGCGCTGGGCTCCTTTACTCCCTCTGTTAATCCCCTAGTTTTATCTGCTCTCGAGTGGCTGTATTTGCTCAGCAACAGGGGATATCGCGTTGGGTTTTGTTGGGTTCCAGGACACGTTGGCGTACACGGGAACGAACGAGCTGATGGACTTGCAAGGGAGTCAGCAGCTAGAGGTGCCCCTCCTAGTGCTGTCCCATCTACAGATATGTTTCCAGAGATTCGCAAGGCAATTCTTGCCAGTTGGCAGGAGAGGTGGAATGCTCGGGGTGCGACTTCCAAAATGTGAGAGATTAACAGGACTGTGTATTGTCATTGGTCATACGAAAGTGTCCGTAACTGTCACTCGCAGACAGCCTTGACCCGTCTTTGGACGGGTCATAGGCGTCTAACACATGGTTACCTCATGTCCCGGGGGCTGCAGCCTTATTGTGATGACTGCTTGGTTCCCCTGACCGTGCGGCACTTGCTGGTCGAGTGCCCCAGTTTGGGGGACCTGGGAGTGCGATACCTGTCGCAGTGTCGGGGAGAAGACGGATCATTCCGTCTCTCGCTGATGCTGGGAGGGAGATGCCTTTCCCCGGGACATGAGGTACTTCTCTTTATGGAGAAGGCTGGCCTTCTCCATGAGTTATGATCGTTTTCTGTGTGATTTGTTTCGTCTCGTTTTGTTTGGCTTTGCTCTTAGTTTACTTTTTTAGGTTCCTTTTTTAGCCCTTTTAGTTTAGTTTTTTTTTTTTTAACTCATTGAATGCGGCGCCATATGACTCTGGCTGTTGCGGCGCCTAATTTAAATCAATCAATCAATCAATTATTATTATTGCGCACACACACACACACACACACACACACACACCGCTATAAGGGTTGATGCTCTTTCGATTATTCCTAGCTTGCCGCTACACCCAGCCTGCTTTGTTCGCCGACCCGAAGCTGCTCCTGGTGGCGATGCAGTCTCATTCGGCTTCACGGCCGGCGCCCCGACTCCACGCGGCGTCGAAGTGAGCCAAGGTGTTGTGGTTGCCCGAGAGCTGAGGCAGAGCGGAACTGACCCAAGAGCGGTCCAGGAGCTGCGCCCCCATTCCTCCCTCTCAACCTTGGAGCCCCGCAGTCCACTGGGCACGGCCTGCCTGCGCCTCCGTCGCACCTACCCAGTCTCGTCTCCTCGCCGAGCTGACACCATTGTTCGTCCTTGGCTCCCCGTCTACACCGGCGTCATCATCTACGGGCACTCAGGGAGTTGACATTCTGTTGAGCCCGTCCTCCTCCATCGAGTGACGTTTACGAGGCAGTGTGCGTCTCTACATCACCGCAACGGGCGTCTCTTCCCACGAGGCGCCACTCACAACTGCCGGGTCGGGCTGCCGCTTTCCCTGGTCCTGTCGCGTTTCTTCTGGAGAGTACGGGAGGTGTATTGGTCTTTGTACCTTAACATTTTGACACTTACACTTTTGGTTGTTTTGATCATATTTCCTTAGAAACCTGGTGAAGGTATAATCATGCTTCGATTCGACTGAAGTAGTTGCCGCCGTTCTCCTGGCTTCAATCAGTCCTATAACCATCTGAACCTCCTGGCCTTGACAATGTTCTTCAAAATGTCCTTATGATTGCAATGGTTAACAAGAACATTAAAACTCTTGGCACAGCACTAGTCCCAAGATGTCTGCCATCATCTACATCAAGTGTTGGGCCACAACATACAGCAGCCAAGATGAAGTGAAGTTTTTTTTTTTTTTTTTACAACAAAGGAGGCAGCTCAAGGGCAACAAAAAAAGAAAACAATAATAAAAAAAAAGCCCGCTACTCGCTGCTCCTAAAGTAAAACAAAAGAGGTGGCCGAAAGGAAGATCAAATACAGGAGGTGAGGTGTCCTGATACCCTCCTCTTGAAAGAGTTCAAGTCGTATCAGGAGGAAATACATATGAAGGAAGATTGTTCCAGAGTTTACCAGCGTGAGGGAAGAAAGAGTGAAGATGCTGGTTAACTCTTGCATAAGGGGTTTGGACAGTATAGGGATGAGCATGAGTAGAAAGTCGAGTGCAGCGGGGCCGCGGGCGGGGGGGAGGCATGCAGTTAGCAAGTTCAGAAGAGCAGTCAGCGTGGAAATATCGATAGAAGATAGAAAGAGAGGCAACATTGCGGCGGAATTTAAGAGGTAGAAGACTATCAGTATGAGGAGGAGAGCCGATGAGACGTAGAGCCTTAGCCTCCACTCTGTCCAGAAGAGCTGGTTGAGTGGAGCCCCCCCACACATGAGATGCATACTCCATACGAGGGCGGACAAGCCCCCTGTATATGGACAGCAACTGTGCAGGGGAGAAGAACTGGCGGAGACGGTACACTACGCCCAGCCTCGAGGAAGCTGATTTAGTAAGAGATGAGATATGAAGTTTCCAGTTGAGATTTTGAGTTAAGGATAGACCGAGGATGTTTAGTGTTGAGGAAGGTGATAGCTGGGTGTTGTCAAAGAATAGGGGATAGTTGTTTGGAAGATTGTGTCGAGTGGATAGGTGGAGAAACTGTGTTTTTGAGGCGTTGAAGGACACCAGGTTCTTCTTGCCCCAATCGGAAATAATAGTAAGGGCTGAGGCTAAGCGTTCTGCAGCCTCCAGCCTTGAGTCGTTAAGTTCCTGAAGGGTGGGTCTTCTATTAAAAGAAGTTGAGTAATGCAGAGTGGAATCATCGGCGTAGGAATGGATAGGACAGTTCGTTTTGGAAAGAAGATCATCAATGAACAACAGAAAAAGAGTGGGAGATAGGACAGAACCCTGTGGGACACCACTGTTAATAGATTTAGGGGAAGAACAGTGACCGTCTACCACGGCAGAAATAGAACGGTCAGAAAGGAAACTGGAGATAAAGGTACAGAGAGAAGGATAGAAACCGTAGGAGGGTAGTTTAGAAAGCAAAGATTTGTGCCAGACCCTATCAAAAGCTTTTGATATGTCCAGCGCAATAGCAAAAGTTTCACCGAAACGGCTAAGAGAGGATGACCAAGAGTCAGTTAAGATAGGAGATCACCAGTAGATCGCCGCTTGCGGTACCCATACTGGCGATCAGATAGAAGGTCAGAAGTGGAAAGGTGCTTTTGAATCTTCCGGTTAAGGATTGATTCAAAAGCTTTAGATAGACAAGAAAGTAAAGCTATAGGACGGTAGTTTGAGGGATTGGAGCGGTCACCCTTCTTAGGCACAGGCTGTATGAAGGCATACTTCCAGCAAGAAGGAAAGGTAGATGTTGACAGGCAGAGGCGAAAGAGTTTGACCAGGCAGGGTGACAGCACGGAGGCACAGTTTTTAAGGACAATAGGAGGCACTCCATCAGGTCCATAAGCCTTCTGAGGATTGAGGCCAGAGAGGGCATAGAAAACATCATTTTGAAGAATCTTTATAACAGGCATAAAGGAGTCAGAGGGGGGATGAGTAGGAGGAATATGCCCAGAATCGTCCAGAGTGGAGTTTTTAGAAGTGAGGCTACATCCACCATCGATGAGGCCCAGGAGTACCCAACAAAGATGGTACATCCCCCACCGTAACTCTTCCATCCCCATGCACTAATGCCACACACCACTACAGGGATGAGGGCTAGGAATACACTAATGCCATACACCACTACAGGGATGAGGGCTAGGAATACACTAATGCCGCACACCACTACAGGGATGAGGGCTAGGAATACATCAACAAAGATGCAATGCATAAAATGTTCAATTTTATTGTGCGATGTGTAATAAAATCGTAGGGTAAGGTGGGATAAGTTGCCCCCCTTAATAGAGATTGTCTGTTGTATCCTCTATTTTTGCATTTGTATTTTTAAAAAAAAGTTTTTGAAATCTTAGGCTAAGGTCTATCTATGGTATATATTTTATCCACTCTTTATGATTTACACTTTATTTTCATGACACTTTTAAAAAAATAATAAAGGGGCTTCTTACCCTGCATGTGGGTAGAACACCTTCTGTATATACCTTTTACCCCACTCTGGCGTACAATAATAAAACTCCCAGAAACATAAGGAACATTTTTTTTCACATAAAATATAATATGTATTCCCTTTTTGAAAACTATACATTATAAATCTGTCGATGTAAAATGTAGGAACACAATCAAATTTGTGTCTCCTAATGAACAGAATGTAGAACTAAACAATTAATTAATTTTCTAAAAGGTATCCCCTTCTTTTAGATTAGTAATATTAGACCACCGCACCAACCTCCATGAGTCCATATACTAGTCTCAAACTCAAAAGTCTTCACTTATGGATGTCTTTAAAAAACTTAACAATTTCTGTTTATAGCAATACCGTAATGCCTGATCAGACTCGCAGTTTTGACATGCATACAGAGCTAGGCCCAGTCCAGTTGTCCATTCTGCATGTGACCAATTTCTACAACTCCGACATTGGACCCATTTTTCTGGCTTTTAGCAAATCGTTCCCACACACCAAACAAGGCCATTTGCCAAATTGCTGATAATGGGGTAAAAGGCCCACATGTGTGGTAAAAGGCCTCCCTGTAGGCAACTTACCCCAAAGGCACAGGTGGCCTCCTTCCCTGACAACTCATATATACATAAAATGTCACCATCTTTCCTACAAGTAGGCAGAGTATAAAAACATGCAATATGGTCTAGACATCTTTAAGCAATTAGCCATAGCCATCAGGCTAACTCTACAGTTCTTTGTCGTTAATTAGGTATCATTAAAATCACTTAAAACTTACAAGAAATTAGTCAAAAAGAAGAAATGTCCCCTTGCGGCCACAGCAACTGTTCATTGTTTACTCCAGTAGTTCCTGTGAGTACAGAGAGTTGGCGTTGCCTACTTGATCATGTGACTGCTTGAGAAAAGAAAGAAAGAAAGACAAAACCAAGGGGGGGCCTTTCATCTCAGGGGGGGCATCTTACCCCACTTTACCCTAATTTATAAACCATAATATGATAATTGTAGACAGACCATTTGTACAAATGCCAGATGATAATTTTAAAGTGTTGGAAAGATCCGAGGGACAGCATTCTTCCCAATCCCAGGTTGGGAAATAAATCACCAGTACAGTAAGGCCCCAAACAGTGTAAGGTCAAGCAAGTAATACAATTCAAGAACAGTGTCGGGGAGAATTTTTACAAGACTGACTTTTACAACAGTACGTGCAGGATACTGCTCCTTAAAGTTTTTGTACATAATTACTATCCTTGACATTAACGCCAGGTCTCTAGGATGGGGTCTGAGGGCTGTGTTTCCTCCTCTGCTCACATCATCCCTAATCTGAAAATTTAAACAAGGGCTTTGTAAACTTGATATGCTCTCAGCAGCTTTCATTCTCATGGCTGTGCAAAGTAACCACTTATTTGTAGTATTCATTCAGTCTTTGGATCCCCCAAGGGATGCCACAATTTTAAAGACAATTGCACCGTCATATTTTTATGCCTTCTTATAAAAATCTCTTCTTCAATGACACTGTATTAACTACTTCCAAAGACAATTCATCACAGGAATCAGGTTTAACAAAAAACATGGTTTAAAAACATGTTTTTTTTTTTGTTTAAACCATATTTTTGTTTAAACCACAGTTTTGTTTTGTTTTGCTTTCCAGTATTTTTATTGCAGTAATTCTATCCATATATATATATATATATATATATATATATATATATATATATATATATATATATATATATATATATATATATATATATATATATATATATATATATATATATATATATATATAATTTGAAAAGGAATTATGTATATTTAGAGATGGATTTAGCAATATATTTATTAAAAACATTAAAAACAACTCAAAAGATTTAGCCAACAGGCTGAAACCTGTATCTATTGCCCTTTCAAGTTTACAAAGTGATAAGTGCAAAATAAGTGATGCCGTGAAGATTTGGAAACAACTAATATAATTTTGATCTTGAATAAATACTTCCTGAAAAGAAACTGGAGAACACAAAGAAAATATATGGTCAAGCAATGACTGGTTATCATCTTCTTGCATATTTGATGGATCCCCATTTTCAAAATGACTTGGAAAGGATCACAGAAGAGGAAGAGAGTAGGGCAATGTCTCTAGCAGAAGAAGAATATCCAGGTTTACTGTCCATTATACTTAAAATGAAAGCTAAAGCATATCCTTTTAACAAAGCCTACTTGTTTGACTCCTCAGTCATTTCTCATCTTACTTCCTGCTCATGGTGGCGTGTATTAAAAGGAAAGATTGATGACAATGCAATAGAGGAGATTTGTGGGTTGCTTAGTGGAGCTGCTTCTATAGTCTGTCCAAATTAACTAGGCCAATTTGCACCGAGAAGCCCCTCCCCCATACTGGCTAAGCTTCGCCCCCTTTCACCCGATTGGATGTTCATGACGTCATGTATTGTTTCAGAGACACGTACCAAATATATATGAGCCAGTTACTCTAGCTAGTTTCATGATAAAACAATATTAGTAATTTAATTGAATGACGGCACTCTAATTTAACAATCAATGACATCACATAAGAAACAAATTACATTAATAATACTACCAGTTTTCAAGGGATAACGGGCCTTCAAAACAATACAGCAGCAGCATTGAAGGCGATAGTAGGCTATCTATAAAGTAATGCACACTTTCCGTCATTATATGCTACATAGCTCATTCACATAGGCATACTAAATATAATCACATAAAAAAGTATCTTCTACAGTAACTTCATACAGGTAGGAATCATTGTATTAAGGAGTAAGTTTTGTATTTGTGGCTTGGAGAGACGGGTGGTGCCAAAATCTATATACACCAAGTCAAGTCATACGCAGCTTTGTGGGAGGAGACACGGCAGAGGCGTGGCTTACACGTGACGTTGCTTGGAGGCAAACCTGGAGAATATAGAAACAGGGATTTAAAGAAAACGAAGAAAGGCGGACTAATTTAAATCAATCACTTCAACATGACCCCTCTCACACCCTGCACCGCCGTCTGTAGGCATTGGAATTACAGTCATGCATAGCACAATAAAAAAAAGGCATATTTTTTCGTCAGTGGCTTGCCTGAATGCACGGTGAAAGAAGGCGAGAATGCACATCCAAAGTGCACACACGGACGCAAATTTAGTCACCCGTGAACTGGCTTCAAGTGACGTCATCCCGCTGCTCCGCCCCAAACCAACCCCTGCGCGTGCTGGTCGCAGTTTTGACTTGGTATATATAGACTTTGGGTGGTGCGTCGTCTGCAGCGCTCTCCGCCACCCGCTATCCCGCCAAGCGTACATAGCCTACCCACGATCTAAAGAAAGGGAGGTCAACCCACGCACAACTTAGGTGACGTCAGCCGGTCTGTGGGAGGAGCCTCCTCTCGCTCTCTCTTTCTCTCCCTCCACGGGTATAAAAGAAGATGAGCTAGCTGGCAACCAGGTAGGCAGCAGGTTCTCAGCAGGCAGCAGGTTCTCACAGCAGCAGGTTCTCCCCGCCTCTTCAGGCTAAAAATCGGGCAAACAGAGTACTAGGTTTCATCTCAAGGAGCGTGAGCAATAGGAGCGCTGAAGTCATCCTCAAACTTTACTTAGCACTAGTTCGACCTCATCTCGATTATGCAGTTCAGTTCTGGTCCCCCTATTATAGAATGGATATCAAGATGTTAGAATCTGTACAGAGGAGGATGACAAAGATGATTCAGGGGGTGAGAAACTTGCCTTATGAAGACAGGCTGATGCAGTTAAATCTGCACTCTCTAGAAAGGCGAAGGTTGCGAGGAGACTTAATCTAAGTTTATAAATGGATGAAGGGATTTAATTAAGGGAATGTCAATAAAATTTTGAGAGTGAAAGACCCAGGTAGGACGCGTGGCAATGGTTTTAAGTTAGACAAATTCAGATTCAACAAAGACATAGGCAAGAATTGGTTCACCAATAGAGTGGTGGACGAATGGAACAGGCTTGGGAGCCATGTTGTGGGTGCCAATACCATAGATACATTCAAGAAGAGGTTAGATAAAGCCATGGATGGTGAGGTGAGGTGGGGTTGAGTGTACAGGAGCTGCCTTGTATAGGCCAACCGGCCTCTTGCAGACTCCTTACGTTCTTATGTTCTTATGTTCTTCTCTGCGCTACAGCCGGCGGAGTCCTCACTCGACGCTGATCACTGGTCAGGTGTCAGTGGTCGAGTGGTCAGTGGTCACGCTCTGCTGCCTGCAACTACCGCTTGTGGTCCCTCCGGGCTCGTGTATCGAAACTTTTCCTCCTAAAGTAGAGGAGTTTGCCCTTGTCCGGATTTTTGCCTTGCCAACACTGTTGACGCATAAGAGAATGACATCCTGCTAGCAGGATTGTCCGCGGCACTACACGCAACCCCCCTCACGGCGTTTGTGGGTTCAGTCCCACAAGCTGCTTGGGCCCGGTAGGAGGCGCGGCTGTACTGTGTTTGCAGTTTTTGTTTCTTCTACTTTCCTTCACTTTTCGCCCTGGACAGAGAGCCGACGAGACTTCGGTCTCGTATTCGCTCCGAGTCCCCCCGGGCAACCTGCACCCCTTAGGCTAGGGATTGTGCAGGCCAAGCGGGGCCGGGACTTTTCCAGAAGTCGCGCTGATCGTTCTGCTACCGCCTCGGAAGGAAAGTGGGCCGCTCTTCATAAAGCGGCCCCAACCTTCTGAGAGGAAAGGATAACAACGGACGAACTGACGGGACAATTGACTAACGGACTGGACACAGGCGCGGACAGTGACCAAAGACATGCAAGATGACAAGAGTAAGGATAAGATCTAACAATTCAAAGGACCCGAACAGGAAACTAAGACTCCTACAACTGCTCTCGGAAAATGAGATATATGTTAATCGAATCTTTGTTGTCACAGATTCCTTTACCATTTACACCAATGACGAAACTGACCTAGACAGACTGTTTAACGGCATAACCGACAAATACCTTGAAAATAACGAATTTACTCCAGTCATTCCACCATAATTAAAACCAAGATCTATTATAGTCTTCAACGTAGATGCTCATATTTATAACAACGATGTGGATGATATGATCAACGAAATATTGGAAAAAAAGCGCCTACACCAACAATCAAGTAACAGACCTGATGAAGTTCCCTAGAGCAAAGAACATTAAAATAACATTCACCAAGACCAACATCGCAAAGAAGGCGACTGAGATCGGGGTGAGAATGTCCTCTATGAACATTTCATCTCATCAAATCCAACAAGACACATTTATAGAAATAAAATAATGCACGAGGTACTACCAATTAGAGGATCATAATTCATATGAATGTCCCAAACCAAACGACTATAAAATATGTTCGGAATGCTCTGAGGAAGGACACACCTGGAAAGACTGCTCCAATGGTTACAAAAAATGAATAAACTGTAAGGGTGACCATAAAACACTGGCTATGAAATGCCAACAAAGAAGAGACATAATAAATTTTAAAAGAAAAGAGGGCCAGGAAAGCACAACTTACAGCAGTATGGCGAAAAAAAACACCAACATCCAACAAACGAACTTCCCAGAAATGACGTCCGTCTCTCCAAACACACACACCCTCATGTACGCCTGCTTCATGTACGCACACATAGTCAACATTGGAAATCCAGGATCCTTCCAGCAAAAAGTCAACAAAATGTTCAAGATGAACAACCTACCACCAATAAAAACACCTGACAATCCCCCCCTCACAAGCAATCATAAACGTGATATCACAACGGCCTAACTCAAACTTAGCAAGCTTGGCGGAAGGAGGATCAAGCGCAGCAGGTACTCGGGAAAAAGAGAAATAAACAAAAAATGTGGAAGAGATGGTTGAGGCAGGAGCAGACACTGAACAAGCACAAGAAACAACAAACATAATGCAAGAAACAATAATGGTACAGGGAAAGAGAAAATACCAAATCAAAGGGGAAGAGATAGGGTTAACGCTCTATACAAAACAGAGTGAGGGATGACCAGTAAAAGAAGACTTTACAAGACAAGTACTGGTAAAGGGGCTACAAAACAAGAAGTACAAATATACATGCACGGACAGAGAACTTTCAGATGAGGATGTAGTAATAAGGATGATCGAGAAAAAGTCAATGGACATCGCGGCACAATGGTTCGCAAGAGTAGACAACAGCACTTTCAGTAAAATAAGATCTGGCCTGATTGAGGAGAAAACACCACCACCCAGAAAAGGACTAAAAATAATAAATAACACAGGGTAAAAAACACTTACAGAAAGTAGAGGGAGAAACCTAAAAACAAGAACCCAGTAAACACACAAAACTAATTATACAACGTGGAAGAGATAAAGATTATACAACACAACGTGTTGCATTGGACAACGAGAAAGTTTCACCTAACCAACATCTATTTAGAGATCAACCCAGACATTATCCCGATAAATTCACATGGACTAAAAGAAGATGAAAATATAAAAATTCCAGGCAATAACAGTTATAATAAAAACATCTACAATGAAATAAGCGACGGCATCGCTATACTGGTTAAAAATAACATCATATACACAATAAAAGACGATTTTATCACCAACTTTCTGGAAATAATTATAGACACATCCTTAGGAAAAGTATCAGTTGCAACCACCTACCTGCCCCCAAGAAGACACTCTCTACCATTCCCAGATGTTCACAGACTGGCACACAACAATCACCCAACCTATATTTTAGCAGACATGAACGCACAGAACAGACTCTTAAATGACAATCGGAACAACCCTATCGAAAAAGGCCTAGAACGATTCCTCAGACACGGGAAACTGCTACATCTAAGCCCCGATTTCCCAACCTACCACAGTGTAAAAAGTAGTACAACGCCAGATCTAGTCCTCGCTAACAACAAGATTATGCACAACATGTCCATAACACCAGGCCCTTTAACTATATCGTACCATATCCCTATCATCATGACAATAACAGCAAAAGCAATAACGAAAGATATAGCCTACCAATTAGCCTCAACACACAGCAAGCAAATTAGACCCAGTTCAATAAGAAATCCCAGTTCAATAAGAAATACAAACGAATATCTCGACAATAATTTTACCATAACAGATGACCAAAGAACAAATAGATCAAAAAATCAATCAGTGGTATGAAACCTTCGAACAAGCAACCAACAACTACATACCCATAAAGACAAGACAGATAATTAAAAATAACAATAGCAAGCGCTCTACTAAGAAGAATTCAACACTTTTATGAAGAATTGAAACGAGAAGGATCAAGACACGGATGGAGTCGACAAGACTTCTATAGATACCAAAGATTAAGAACCCTACTAAAAGAAGAAAGCGAAAGGATTTATAATAAAAACTGGGAAGATAAAATAATAAATACAGCCAGATATTACTCAGAAGATCCTCAAGATTTTGGATGGAAATTAAGAAGCTAAAAGGAAACAACCAACCAACAAACCAACACCTTAAGTAAAACAACGAAAAAATAACCCATGATAAGGATCAGGAGGCAGTATTTAGAGACATGGAGTAAACTGTTCACTATTACAGCTGAAGAAAATGCAACTTATGACAGACAAACAGAAGCAGAAGTAGACCAGTATTGGGTAGAAAACGAAGAAAAACGTACAACTTATGAAACCTCAGACATAACAAGACTAGAAGGAATGGAAGACATGGATAGACTAATAACAACGAGAGAGATAAAAAACGCAATAAAAGCCTTTAAAAACAATACAGCAGGTCATTCACCAATCAATAAAATAATACTACAACATCTACCAGAAAATGCATTAGAGATACTCAAAGACATATTCAATCACACCTATCCATGTGTTACCACCCCAATAAATTCAAAACTGCCATCATAAAACTAATCCCAAAGGCTAATACCAACTCAACAAACCCGGCAAACTACAGACCAATATCCTTACCTGAAGTAACCGGAAAACTACTAGAAAAGATAGTAAACAGAAGGTTGAGGAACTATCTCGAGAACAACAACAAGCTCCCCTACACACAGCACGGCTTTCGAGCAAGCAGAGGCACGGGCACGGCTCTCACGGTCATACACGAAACAATAGCGGACCATATAGCACGGAGAGATCAGGTTTACCTAGTCCTACGAGATGTTGCAAAAGCCTTTGATAAAGTGTGGCATGCAGGTCTACAATACAAGATTGCACACCTTAACTTGTAGCAGTCACCGCTCAAATTCCGTGTTCCTTCCCCTCAGTGACAAGAAAATGGGGTGCTGCAAAGAGAGACTAAGATTCTCAGTGTTTTCATGTAATGTCCATCGTCACTGTGTCTGCCAGTCTGTCTTGTCGCGTCTTCATCGTTAACTTTCCTTGTACTCGTTTACCTTTGACTGTCCGTCCACGTTCTCTTGTTGTCCACCGTTACACATTGTTCCACACATACACCAACACTTAAATGTTAACCTACACAAACAACATTCACACAAACGCATACACAAACAAACACCTATCCTATGTGTTGTCCTTGTCGTGATGAGCTGTGTAAGTTTTGTCTAATAAAGTAACCCTGGCGGATATGATTTTCTCTGTCCGTGAACCGATTAGCACTTAGAACACTCGCTACCACCAACAATTGGTGACCCCGGAGTGTTGCTATGGTTCAAGGTGGCTTATAGCCGGTGCCGTTTTAAGGGCACTCTCTCCTAGAGTGGAGGACCTGGGCAGGGTAACTTGTCCATTCGTCCGCCCTCTCCTGGGGCAAAAATCCTCACCTCCATTCGGGGTTCGTGGGGCTGAGCACTCAGGTCGGGAGAAACATTACGCCATAGGCGTAGTTGCCACCTTCAGGGTTTTCCCCCGCCCTCCCCTAGGCGCCTTCTGCGCCTTCCCCAGGCACCCTCTGTGCCTTTCCCAGGCACCCTCTGTGCGCCTCTTCCAGGCACCCTCTGTGCGCCTCTTCCAGGCACCCTCTGTGCGCCTCTTCCAGGCACCCTCTGTGCGCCTCTTCTAGGCTCCCTCTGTGCGCCTCCTCCAGGCATCTTCAGCGCCCTTCAGGCATCTTTTGTGCCCCATGGTGCTTCTCCCGGCGCTCACCCACCCACCCCCACCCCTCCTCCTCCCTGCTTTTCTGCTGGTCCGGCGACTGAGACACGCACATCGTGTGACACACTACACAGACTCAGTGAACACTCAAACACAGTGCGACACATTACTGAGACACAGTGCCACACACTCAGTGTACACGCCACACACAGACTCGGTGTACACGCCATACAGACTTAGTGTATACGCCGCCACACACCACACAGACTCAGAGAGACACGCAAACACAGTGTGACACCCCACTGGGATTACTAGCTGCCCCCTGGATTAACCACCGCCTCCTGGATCTACCACCGCCGTCTTGGATTATCCTACACTTGTGGATCCTTGTGTACAGTGCAGTGTGTCCAGCAACAGTTCAGTGCAGCAAGTCCCCAGCAACAGTTAGTGTCACAGTGTTCCCACTAAGCTTACAGTGTTGTGTTACAGTGCCTTTTTGAACGCTGGTTCACTCCCCGAGCCACAGAGGCCCCTGGCACGTGCCAGCGCCTACAGTACACGCAGTTCGTTTTACTCTCACGGACTGCCGCGGCTCCTGGCACATGCTAGCGCCCCTAACTTTTCAACTCGCTGTGGCCTCTGGCTCGCTGGCATCTAGCGCCTTCCCACGCAGTCGTTCGACGCACTCACGACTGCCGCGGCTCCTGGCATATGCTTGCTCCCCTCAATTTTCAACCGGCTGTGGTCCCTGGCACGCTGGCATCTAGCGCCTTACCACGCAGTCATTCGACGCCCTCACGGACTGCCGAGGCCCTTGACACGCTGGCAGCTGGCGCCTTTAATACACGCAGTCGTTCTACTCTCACCGACTGCCGAGGCCCCTGACACGCTGTCAGCTAGCGCCTTTACACGCAGTTCCCTCGACGCACTCTTTGACTGCCGTGGCCCCCGGCGCGTTTACGCCAGTGCCTATTGCCCATCTCCACGCCGCTCGACTTCACCATACCTGACGACGACATGCAACTCTTCCTCTACTACGGCGGTGTCCTTCAGAGCACCACTCTTCTGCTCAGGACCCGTCTACGTGGTTCGCGATTCGGGAGTGCGGATTCAAGCCTTCCAGGATCTATTAAACAGCCAACCACTCAACTCACCGCAGCCCACCTCACGCAGCCCACCTCACGCTGCTCAACTCCTCGCTGCTCAACCCCTCGCTGCTCAACTCACCGCAGCCAACCTCACGCAGCCCACCTCACGCAGCCCACCTCACGCTGCTCAACCCCTCGCTGCTCAATTCATCGCTGCTCAACACTCCAGCTCGACTTACTGTAGCTGTTGTCACTGCACTACTCACTCCAGCTCGACTCACCGTAGCTGTTGTCACTGCATTACTCACTCCAGCTCGACTCACCGTAGCTGTTGTCACTGCATTACTCACTCCAGCTCGACTCACCGTAGCTGTTGTCACTGCATTACTCACTCCAGCTCGACTCACCGTAGCTGTTGTCACCGCATTACTCACTCCAGCTCGACTCACTGTAGCTGTTGTCACCGCATTACTCACTCCAGCTCGACTCACTGTAGCTGTTGTCACTGCACTACTCGCCCCAGCTCGACTCACCGTAGCTGAACTACTAAACGCAACTCTACTCAGCGCAACTTACCGCGCACCTCAACGCAACTACTCAGCGCAACTTACCGCGCATCTCGACACAACTCTACACAACGCTACTCATCGCAACGCATCACCGTCTGCCACAGCGCCCCAGCACCAGGGAAGATTTCGTTCCTCCTTCCTCGTCACTGGGGGGGAGTAATCTGTAGCAGTCACCGCTCAAATTCCGTGTTCCTTCCCCTCAGTGACAAGAAAATGGGGTGCTGCAAAGAGAGACTAAGATTCTCAGTGTTTTCATGTAATGTCCATCGTCACTGTGTCTGCCAGTCTGTCTTGTCGCGTCTTCATCGTTAACTTTCCTTGTACTCGTTTACCTTTGACTGTCCGTCCACGTTCTCTTGTTGTCCACCGTTACACATTGTTCCACACATACACCAACACTTAAATGTTAACCTACACAAACAACATTCACACAAACGCATACACAAACAAACACCTATCCTATGTGTTGTCCTTGTCGTGATGAGCTGTGTAAGTTTTGTCTAATAAAGTAACCCTGGCGGATATGATTTTCTCTGTCCGTGAACCGATTAGCACTTAGAACACTCGCTACCACCAACAAACTTACCTCTCACCATCACCAAATACCTAAATAACTACATCACAGGACAAAAGGCAAAAAATAAAAGTAGGCAACTATACAGGACAAGAGTTCACTGACAGCCGGTGTACCCCAAAGTTCAGTCAGCCATCTCGCCAACGCTATACATAATGTACACCTCAGAGCTCCTTCAACTTGCATGGGGATGCATAAACGTTCAATACGCAGACGACGTGAAAAAAGTTGGAAAGTTTCGTTTAGTCGGCGCAACATCTGTGGTCATATACCGGAGAGACAGGAGGGGAAGGAATTATAGAAGGAAACAGATCCCAGGAGACGGAACACAACCCCCGATTAATACCTGGTACCCATTCACTGCTGGGTGGACAGGGGCGTAGGGTATCGGAAAAGGCGCCCAATTTTTTCCACTCCGCCCGGGAATCGAACCCGGGCTCTCGATTGTGAGCCGAGTGTGCTAACCACTGCACCACGAAGCCCCTCAGACGACGTGACACAGATAATAACATACCCTGGCCAATCACGATAAATGATGACTAGACGCACCATCAATGAAATAACCAAAATCAACACATACGAAGCAAATTGGAAAATCAAAACCAATAGAAACAAATTCAAGATAGTACCTATTGCAGTCAAGAAGAAACACGACATCATCATAGAAGGAACAAAAATAGAGTATTCACCACCAGGGAAAGTATAGGCCTCGTCATGGGAAGAACAGGCATTGAGCACCACGTCAATGAAACCATCAATAAAGGGAAAAGCAAGCTGACAGAACTCTACAAATTCAGGAACATCCCAACCAACATTAAAATACATCTTACCAAAACCTTTCTAATACCCATACTGCTATACCCACCTGTACCTTTAGTCGCAACAAGCAGAAACAAGCAAAACAAACTCCAAAAAGTTCAAAATCAAGCCCTACTATTTGCACTAGATGAAAGGCACTCTTATAGAAGGAATACAAAGACTCTTCACGAACAGGCAAACCTAGAACCTATCAACTATAATTTGTACACAAGAGCTGAAATCATATTAAAAAAAAGTACAAGTCCTGGAGGACCCGCATGTGGCATTTATACTGGAAAATTACGAAGAAAACTTAAACCACCAATATTACTGCAAAACTAGAAACATAATAAACAGAGAACCACCAGAAAAGATATACGCTACACGATAATAAAAAAAAATAAAAAAATAACCCTAACATACAATTCTCTCAGTGGTACGGGGCGGAGGGGCGGGCTGGATGCACGGGCTGGATGCACGGGCCTCCCGTCATACTCAACGCTCCAAAACACGGAGAGATGAAAATTCGCATAAACATCTCGAAAAAAAAATACAATAATGTAACAAAATACAAACAAACGTACTTAAAAAAAAAGTGATTTACCCTTCCTTAACCCGGCTGAGATACCTCTCGGAGTGGCGCTGGGCTGCTGCGAGGGGAGGGACGGGCTCTACGCACGGACTTCCCCGCGTACAATGCCCCGAGCTGCTGAAGCGTGAAGAATTCATTTAAGAGCAACCAGGCCGGGTTCTAGCATGAAAAAAAAAAAATAAATAAATAAATAAATATTATTGGATTTTTATAATGGTTAACCCTTCCTCTATCGTGCGCAAAGGGTCCTGAGCGCGCCAGACGGTCCCTTTAACTCTTTAAAGGCCAATGTTGACATTACTTTAAAGGCCTCCCCGCGCTTGAAGGGAACGCCCACCTCCCTCCCTTTTCCCATTGAATTTTTAATTTCTTTTGAAAGATCCTTGAAATAATGAAGTGCTCCTTCTGAATCGTCGTTCTCTTTCTCTCACTCGATGAGAGAGAACGGATGTAAACACTAGACCCCAGCCAAGCCAGGCGAGAGATAACATACGCAGTTCCTTCAGCGGTGTTATTTCTCAGTTTTCATCTATTCAGCGATGAAAAAAAGGACTTCTGCATATAAGAAGAGGGTGGAGAGTGCTGCCAGAGCGACCTTCAGGATATGTTTGCTGCCACATCACCTGTTTGCAGTAATTGTATGGGCTTACTGGAACTACATTTTGAAACAAAATCAGCTGACACACATTTAGAAGTTCTATGCAAAAACTGTAAGGCTGTTCAGTACTCTTCACCACCCATGATCAGCGAGAAACCTACCATCACAGACAATAATGTTAGCTTAGTTGCCTTTGCCTTGACTGAAGGTGTACTTTATGCAGGTTACTCCAGGCTAACATCATCACTCTCCATCAAACCACTTTGTAAGGCTGCATACTATGAAGTTTTTGAGTATGTTGGAGAGAAAATTCTAGCCGTCCAGGAAAAAAGGAGACAAGATATCATTTCTAGTGTTTTCAAGCATTATGAAGAGCTAGGTATACAGCCTGATGCTAATGGAATACTGAATGTGACTGGCTCATTTGATGGATCCTGGCTAACCAGGGGTCACTCTTCACATATAGGAGTAGGCTGCTTCATAGAGACTGAGACTGGCTCTGTCTTAGATTATGAAGTATTGTCAAATTACTGTCTTCAGTGCTCCAGACTCCTAACCAGGAAAAACAAGAAACAAGTTACTGAGGCTGAATATCTGTCTCTGATTGAAAAACACAAAAATAAATGTCAGAAGAACTTTGAAGGTAAAGCAGGAGCTATGGAAGCAGAGGCAGCTACCAGAATATGGGGGAGATCTGAGCAACTAAATAAAATGAGGTATACAACCTTCATTGGTGATGGAGACTCATCAGCATACCTTGCTGTGAAAAGACTGGATCCTTATGAAAATATACAAGTGCAGAAAGAAGAATGCATCAATCATGTGAGCAAAAGGCTGGGAACAAGGCTGAGAAAATTGAAGGAGCAGTCGAAAGGAGGAAAAGGAAAATCCCTCGGAGGAAAAGGAAAACTGACGGATAAGGTCATCGAACAACTTCCATACTACTATGGACAGGCCATCCGTCGAAATAAGGATAAATCAGTGGAGGATCTAAAGCAAGACATCCGTGCAACTTTCTTTCATTGTTTGAGCACAGATGAAGACCCAAAGCACTCTAAGTGTCCTGATGGTGAGAAGTCTTGGTGCTTTTACAAGAAGGCACTGGCAACTGGGAAAACACCACCAAGTCACAAAGAGATGAAAATAAAATTTGCACTGGATCCCCCTGAGAGGAAACAAGTTTTCCAAGTATATCTGGACCTGACGAAAGATGACCTGCTTCTAAAGTGCAAGATGGGCAAGACCCAAAACCCTAACGAGGCCCTCCACTCAAAAATTTGGAACCATCTCCAAAAAGTAAGATTTTATGCATTGAGGACTGTTCGGTACTCCTTTGCTTACTCAGTTCTGACACACAATTTTGGCTACGTACAAGAAGAACTGAGTAAAAAATTAGGATTTGGAAGCCTGTCAGAGATCCAGAAAAAACACCAAGAGCTGCAAGACAAGAAACGAAGAAATAGATCTGCCGCTCCGTCAAAACCAAAACGTCGTAAGACGGTTGCTGATGCAGCCTACAAGAGCGGTGAATTTTAATTCTTCGTGGCGAGGAACATAAGTGGAGGGTGGGGAAGGGGCCCACCACTGGTAAAAAACACCCCCACCCTTTGAAGCTTATGTGCCGAGGACCCCCAGTGGTGAGGTAGATTCTACCGGCAAAGGCCCATAACAAATATTTTTTTTAAACTCCTTTATATTAAGCTAAAGTAACCATTTTTTTTTCACCAAATGGCCCATATGGAGAGAAGAAGTGAGCAAAGTTTGATGCATGTAGGATGTATACTTCCTGAGTAATGACATAAAAAGGGTTTTATTTCTTTAAACGACGATTCTCGAAAACTTAGATTTTTGACACATAAAAATTCCCAGAAAGCTTATTTGTGGATGGATTTTCAAAATTTAAAAACAGTCATATTTTTCAACCTTTTCTCAAGATTTCTATCAAAGCAAATAATAGTTTTTTTTAAGTTAAATATTTTTGCATATTTTTTGAAAAAAATAGATAAAGAACATTTTTAAAAAATTACTAAAAATATGAAAATAATAAAAAAAGACATTTTTCTCTTGATAGAAAGTTTAAAGAAAGATGAAATTTCAAAACCATATATTACACATTACGATTTATCATCAAATTATGGAACTGGACGCTTATACATTATAATGGTAATGATACTGCTAGAACCCGGCCTAAAAATAATATGGGAATTTTCAAGATAATAAACAGATATGATTTATACCTAATATAACATGTATATACTTACCTTAAAACTCAACTGTCGCGGCGGTGCTGAGTGGGTGGTTGGGAGAGACGGGCTACTCTGACCCGCCGTGAGAGAGTGGAAACATGCAAAACCTTTAAACATTAACTTATCGGCACCTGTACCTAATGCACAAATTACTTACCTGTCTCGGGGGCGCGGGGCCGTTGACTGGGATGACGGGACAGAGGACATGGCTCTCCCAGATCGCGACGGCTCGGGGCCGCCGAGATAGTGCTAAGTCTTGTTACTTTAATCTAAAATTAAGATACCGCCCTAGTGCATGGAAATGCAGGCAACAGAAAGCCTATTGGCTCATTACGAGCTTGCCCGCTTTGGTGATTTAATCTGCTCGACAGCCACTTGGGGCTTGGGGAGCAGATGAAAGCACCTCGATATTGAGGAGCAGATGAAAGCACCTCGATATTGAGGAGCAGATGAAAGCACCTCGATATTGAGGAGCAGATGAAAGCACCTCGATATTGAGGAGCAGATGAAAGCACCTCGATATTGAGGAGCAGATGAAAGCACCTCGATATTGAGGAGCAGATGAGGAGCAGATGAAAGCACCTCAATATTCAGTTTACTCCCGACGCAGCGAAGTGACGGTCGATTCTATATTTGAAGGAGTTGATGGTATTCGCATTTACTACTCCTGAAGGAAGATTGTTCCAGTGGCGGATGACTCGGTTTGAAAAGAAACTCCTTCCGATGTCTGTGTTGTATGGACTAGACCGTTATTTCTAGTTCTTAAGTTGGTTTGTAGTTCAGAGAATTTGGAGTAATCGACGTTATTGATTTTTTTCAGATACTTGAATACTTGAATCATATCCCTCGTAGGCGTCTTTTCTCCAATGTAAAGAGATTGAGTCACTTGAGTCGTTCCTCGTACGGTTGAGCCCTTAAGGTTGGTATCATCTTCGTGGGGCGTCGTTGAATCCTTTCCAGTAAATCAATGTCCTTTCTGTAATTAGGAGACCAGAACTGTACTGCATACTCGAGGTGCGGTCTTACCATGGAATTATACAAGTATAGCATCACGTCTGGCGTTTTACACTGAAGTTCCTCGCTATAAACCCGAACATAGTGTTGGCTTAGTTGTATGCTTTTTTACAGTGATTCGCGTGTTTCAGGTTACTGCTGATAGTGACTCCAAGACCCTTTTCCTCCTGCATCGCTTGCAGAGGTTTCCCATTCATGATGTATGTGTGATTACTATTTCTGGACCCAATGTGCATGACTTTGCATTTGTCAACATTAAAAGACATTTGCCATTTTTCCGACCATTCGATAATGTGACTGAGGTCTTTCTGAATGATTTCCCAGTCGGTCTTCGTGAGGGCCTTTCCACCCACCTTGATGTCATCAGCAAATTTCGATATTGTGGATTCGAGGTCGTTGATATATATGATGAAGAGAATGGGTCCCAACACTGACCCTTGAGGCACTCCACTAGTGACTGGAAGCCAATCAGAAGGCTGTCCGTTGAGTAGTACTCGTTATTTTCTGTCGGTGAGCCAATCTCTTATCTACGCGATCAAATTGGCTCCAATGCCCGCCGAGTGCAGTTTCTTTTAAGGAGTCGCTCGTGCGGTACCTTGTCGAAGGTTTTCTGAAAGTCCAGGTATATAACATCACTGGGGATGTGGGCATCCCAGTTCTTATATATACCTTGGAAGAAGTCTAATAAATTCGTTAGGCAGGAGCGCTTGTTTCTGAAGCCATGCTGGGTGTCGGAGATTACATTTTTGTCTTCTAGAAACTTAACAAGTTTGTCTCTAATAATCTTTTCGAGTATTTTTCCTGCCACTGATGTCAAACTTATGGGCCTGTAGTTTAATGCAACGCTTTTGTCTCCTTTTTTGAAAATCGGTGTTACGTTCGCCATTTTCCACTCTTCCGGGACCTTGTTCAATTGAACAGACTGGTTGAATATGTAAGTGAGTGGCTGAAGTATTTGTTGTTTAAGCTCTTTTAATAACCGCGGGGACAAACCGTCAGGTCCTGTTGAGTTTGTCCAAACACTTTTTCACTTCTTGGTCGCATATTGAGACAATTTCCCGGGGCGTGATCCCCCTCGGCGGGTCAGGGCTCTCGGGGATGGTTTCGATGTCCTCGACTGTGAATACGGATGCGAAGTTACTGTTGATGATTCTGGCCATCTGTTTACTGTCCTGAGTTACAGATCCAGTTTCGTCTGTCAGGGGACCAATATTGGATTTTACTTTCTTTTTCGATCTGATGTATGTGAAGATTTTTTTAAAGTTTGTCTTGATGTCGCGCTATTTGTTTTTCGTAGTTTCGTTTACTACTCCGAATAAGGGTGCAACAAGCTCTGAGGCTGTTGTGGTACTGTGTACGAGCTTCGGCCGTGTCATTCTCTTTCATTACGTTATAATTCCTTTTTTTTTTTTAAGTTTACCGCCCTTTTTACTTATCTGGTCATCCACGGTGGATCTACGGCACCATTTACTCGCTTGTGTTTCGTAGGCACTGTAGGCTTTTCTACTTACGACTTATCTTTGAAGTCGTTCCACACGTTGTCGATTGTATTGTCGGTTGGGTTAAGTTGGTCTCAGGTCGCAGAGGGTTTTAGTAGGATTATTTAGCTGTTCTGTGTTAGGTTAGTTTTGGTTCCACCAGAGCGGTTTGTTCAGTGTGTAAGGGAGAAAAAAGGGTGTTTATATTGTATTAGGTCTCGGGAGAATTAACAAACAAATTTTCATTAAATTTTATTATTACCAACTTAATAAATGAATAGCTTGCCGTAAATACTTAAAGATTCATGGAGACAAGGTGCAGGACATGGATATATGAAATAAAATGTTCCAGAGCAAGGTGGTTAAGCCCACCACTCTTCTCTCGTACTATATTTCTATTCTTTTGATTTATACTAGTTTCCCCTCCCCCTTTGCATTTTTTCACCCCTCCTTCGATCTATCCACCGGAATGAATGAATGAACCCCACTAGTTCCTCTCTCCCGCTCGCTCCGGTAAATTCTCTCTCTCTCTCTCTCTCTCTCTCTCTCTCTCTCTCTCTCTCTCTCTCTCTCTCTCTCTCTCTGTATGTTAACACTTAGATCCATGTGTCCATTATATGATTAAATAATTTGTGCCAGGAACGGAGATGATCTTTTAACCTGTAGCGCTCTGTATCGCTTCTTATGTCCTCCTTCTCAACACTTCTATACTTTACACCATGCACTTAAGTTACTTCACAGTGCACACTTATACACTTCACCCTGTACCTAGGTGTTTTTCTGTTCTTTTCTTCCCCTGACTTTGCTTTTCTGTGCCCTTTTGTTAATAGTGTCCACTATAAGAGTGTTGTAGCAGCCCCTTCACTTGTAGTTCCCACATAGCAGGAGACTGAGTTCCCTAGTATCGGGATGGAGGATCGGCTTGTTGAATATAGTAATTGTGACGACAGCGTTATGAATGTCAAAAATAACTATTTAGAAACTGTGACAAATCAAACTAATAGGAGTACCCAGTTACGACTGTCAATGTATTTATATATTTTTTGATGTGAATATTTTTCCCTCTCCTTACACTATATCCCCTTCGTGTCGCGGTGTGAATATGACTGGAGGGGTTGCCTGTTCGGTCAGCGTTTTTTTTATATACCCAGTGTTACGTCACGCGGTCTAGGGGAGGAGCCTCGGGAGGATGCGCTGAATGGGACGAGTTTTGAGCCGACCATGGGTTGACCTCCCTTTCTTTAGATCTTGAGCCTACCAGCCCCTCTAAGCCACAGATACAAAACTTATTCCTTAATACAATGATTCCTACCTGTATGAAGTTACTGTAGAAGATATTTTTTTTATGTGATTATATTTAGTGTGCCTAAGTGAATGAGCTATGTAGAAAATAATGACGAAAAGTGTGCATTACTTTATAGATAGCCTACTATTGCCTTCAATGCTGCTGCTGTATTGTTTTGAAGGCCCGTTTTCCCTTGAAAACTGTCAGTATTATTATTGTACTTTGTTTCTTAGGTGATGTCATTGATTGTTAAATTAGAGTGCCGTTATTCAATCATATTAGGAATATTTTAAATCATGAAACTAGCTAGATTATCTCAATTATATATATTTCGTACGTGTCTAAAACAATACATGATGTCATGAACAACCAATCGGATGAAAGGGGCGGAGCTTAGCCAGTACAGGGGAGGGCTTTTCGGTGCAAATTGGCCAAGTTAATTTGGACAGACTTATACTGCAAGTGTTGAAAGAATGTTTTCCACATTTGGCCTGGTACACTAAAAACTTAGGAATAGACTGGGAGTGAGAGAAGGCTGGGAAGCTAGTTTTCCTTCACAAGATTTTAAACAAAAATTTAAATTTAGATTAGACAGTGGACTAGATAATCTTTCCTATAGGCCAACTGCCTATTACTGTGTTGATAGTTTCCTTTCTCTCTCTTATTCTTAACGCAGTGTTCTGTTGTTTCTAGCATAACCACAGCTCAAGTGGGCCTATGGAAAATATAATGCTTTTGTATGCTATTAAAATTTAAATACCACTATTTTTTTGTGGATCAATATAGTACTGTATGCAATATATATAATTGCTCTGTAGGAATGAATATAAATTTGCTGTTCTCCATTATAAATTACACATACCTGATTTTTGTGGCTTAGTGCAGTACTGTATGTTATATGCATTTGCTCAGTAAGTTTGAGAAAGCAATACGTATAAATAAGCATTGTACTACATTTGAATTTACATAATTTAGCTACCAGTATTTTCTGTATGCATGGTTGGAAAGGATTTTTCTTAAACAATTTATCTGCTGTTTAGTGAAGTGGCAAATATATTTATTTATTCATTTAATTATTTAGATATAATGTACCAAAATTATGTTTTCAGTTACTTTGAAGTTGCAGCATTTGAATAGAGATTTGAGTTTACCAACTGATGTTTTCATCCTGGTATTAGTAAAATGACTGTGCATAATTAAAAATTAAAAATTCTATATAATTGAAACCACAATACCTGATGAAACTAACAAAGGTACATAAAAAAACACTGGTTTTATTGATGGGTTTTTGGTTTAAACCAGGGCTGTCAAACTCATGGCCCGCGGGATAGTCATAAATGGCCCGCGGTATCACGATAACTTCAATCTTGTCAATGTATTTTCTACCCTTGTTGGCCCCCATGACGGCACTTCAGAGGATGAATTGGCCCTCGAAGGGTTTTGAGTTTGACACCCCTGGTTTTAACCGCCAATCTTGCTGTACATAATTAAAATCTTACATATAGTTAAAGCCACAACACTTATGAAACTAACAAAGATACACACTAAAGAAAAGAAGAAAAAAAAGTTTTATTAGTTGGTTTAAACCACAGTTTTTATTGGTTTAAACCATGGTTTAAACCATTTGGGTTAAACCGCCAACCCTGACAGGAATATTACTTTTATAGGGGTTACTACTACTACTACTACTACTACTACTACTACTACTACTACTACTACTACTAATAATAATAATAATAATAATAATAATAATAATATTTTTCTAGTGGGTTAAATTTCTCCATCCCTGAGGTCCATCACAGCCTCAGGGGTCACCTTTGGCACATAAAAACAAAGTATAGTGACAAGTGTTGATCATCACCACACACACACACACACACACACCTTATGGCCTCTTGTTTTTACTTGACGTCGTACCGCATCTGCTTGAGGACAGGAATCATTTGTCGCACCTTATCCACGTAGTCCATGTCTGAAAGGGTTTAGGGCTTGTTAGTGCTGTTGTGGAAATGTCTCGATCCTTACTACACTATGCCGTAAGGTCTGGAATAAGGCAAAATCAGTGTGGTTCCCAGTATGGCAATGTACCTAATATCCAACCCCAGATGAGTCATGACGGGAGACTGCCGCTGCCTTTACATTGTCTGTTAGCTTAGGTTGGTGAAGCAGAGGGCTCTTTAGCCAGCTAGCAAGTAGCCATAGTCCAGCTGAGGGGTTTTCAAACGTTTTTGTCACCAAGGCATACTAACTCCTTAAAAAAATATGGTAGTTATGTATACTATATAATGACGGGAAAAGTGTACACTGCACCGAATTGCTCCAGCATTCAGCAGTTCGAAGTGGAACGAGGGACCGTGCTTTTTCCGATTTCCAAAGGATCCAGTTATTATTTAACGAATTTCAAGAGGCAATTGCACGAGATCGAATTTCGTTGATATAAAAAATAAGTTAAAAGCATTACAGTAAAAGCTTTTAATACGTCTTTAACCCTGTATTTAATAAACTTGCAGGAACTGATGACATGGCAGGAGTGAAAATCAGCATCTAAATTTATAAAATGTAGTAGTAGAGTAGTAGGCTGCCTGAGATGAAACTTGACAGGCCACATTATTAACTATCGTGATATATTACCTAGGCTATGACAACGGGATAAACAATACGTCTACTATAAGGCTAAAGGCTGAAAGTTTTTTTTTCCTTCTTTTCTTTTTTAGGTGAGTGGAGCAAGAAAATAAATCGATCGTTCCGTTGCCGCTGGAGTGTGAACAATTAAGTTGTGGCTACCATTAATACTAATATTATTTACAAAATAAATTGCTTATTTTTTCTATTGAAAAAAGGGGTATTACGTTGAACGTGTTGGCGGTCTAATTTCCAAATACGGCCATTTTTTTCCGAGCAAAAAACAAGAGAGTTAAGTGCAGAGGTGGACGCGGTACTGAAAAATCAGTAGTACGGTTGCGGTAGTGCGGTACTTTTCCGGAGTAGTGCGGTTGCGGTAGTGCGGTCCCATTTCTTTCTTTCTTTCTCAGTGCGGTACGCGGTGTGCGGTACTGCGGTAGCGGCAGTCACTAGGCAATATATAAAAAAATACTTCAGTGCCTATCCTGGCTATCCATTGACTAACTAATAACTTGTGAGATACAAAAAAAATAAAGGAGGACTGGTGGAGGGGGAGAGGGAGGAGGAAGGGGGGAGACAGGCCGGGGAGTAGAGGACGGGAAGGGGAGGAGGAAGGAAATGACACGGCTCGAGGGAGGATTGATTGATTGATTGATTGATTGATTGATTGATTGATTGATTGATTTGGGATTTCCTTCGTGGCGCTGCAACATCTTGGGTCATATGGCGCCGGAGTGCGTAATAAAATGGAAAGCAAATTAGTAAAATAATCTTAGTTTAGAAAAATCTATCCATGGACCAGAGTATGTTGAGGGGTATTAAAAAGTGTTCTAGAATGGTCCATTAGAATAACTTCAGCGTTTAAAAGACTACAGGAGATGGAGAACGCCCACCTCCCGCAAATACCCCATGGATTGATTGATTGAAATTAGGCGCCGCAACAGCCAGGGTCATATGGCGCCGCATTCAATGAGTTAAAAACTAAAAAGAAAAAAAACTTAAAAGGCTAAAAAAAGGAAACAAAAAAGGTACACTAAGAGCAAAGCCAAACAAAACGAGACGAAACAAATCACACAGAAAACGGTCATAACTCATGGAGAAGGCCAGCCTTCTCCATAAAGAGAAGTACCTCATGTCCCGGGGAAAGGCATCTCCCTCCCAGCATCAGCGAGAGGCGGAATGGTCCGTCTTCTCCCCGACACTGCGACAGGTATCGCACTCGCAGGTCCCCCAAACTGGGGCACTCGACCAGCAAGTGCCGCACAGTCAGGGGTCCCAAGCAGTCATCACAATAAGGCTGCACTCCCCGGGACGTGAGGTAACCATGTGTTAGACGCGTATGACCCGTCCGAAGACGGGTCAAGGCTGTCTGCGAGCGACGGTCACGGACACTTTCGTATGACCAAGGACGAGACACAGTCCTGGTAATCTCTCCCATTTTGGAAGTCGCACCTGAGCATTCCACCTCTCCTGCCAACTGGCAAGAATTGCCTTGCGAATCTCTGGAAACATATCTGTACATGGGACAGCACTAGGAGGGGCAGCTCTAGCTGCTGCCTCCCTTGCAAGTCCATCAGCTCGTTCGTTCCCGTGTACGCCAACGTGTCCTGGAACCCAACAAAACCCAACGCGATATCCCCTGTTGCTGAGCAAATACAGCCACTCGAGAGCAGGTAAAACTAGGGGATTTACAGAGGGAGTAAAGGAGCCCAGCGCAGAAAGAGCGCTACGAGAATCACTAAAGATGATAAAAGAGTCCACAGGAAGGGTAAAAATAATCTGTAAAGAGAGGACTATTGCAGACAGCTCTGCAGTAAATACAGAAGCAACAGAAGAAAGACTACCTCCCCGACAGAAGGAGGGGAACACAACACCAAAGCCAACTCCAGCATCCAATTTAGAGCCATCAGTAAAGACAGGGATGGAGTCCGAGTGTTCAGTGAAATGCTCTAAACATAAGGCTGGGGACGCATATGGCGGTAAATCCTCTTACTATTTATAGTGGGAGAACACGGATACACCGGGCAGATAGGAATGGGAGGGAAAGACAACGGTGTCATGGCAGACGCTACCCGAAACCCAAAAGGTTCAGGGAGACTAGGTCGCTCATCATATGCAGGCGAACGGGAATCCCGCAATATTGACACACAAGGAACTGATTCTGGAAGGCGTTGGACGCGGAACCAGCAACGGAATAGAGAGGACTGGCGTCTCAAATCCAGAGGCAGGACGCCAGCATCCAAGAGGAGACTAGGTATCGGTGAAGACCGGAATGCACCAGTAGCCAAGCGGACCCCGGCATGATGTACTGAGTCCAGCACGCGTAGGCGAGCCTCCTTGGCGGAGGAGTATACCTCGCAGCCATATTCCAACTTGGAAAGGATGAGTGTTCTGTGGAGGAGGAGTAGCGTGTCCCTGTCTGCACCCAAAGAGGTATGAGCTAAAACACGAAGGAGGGACAGGGCTTTCTGACAAGCCGCCTTAACGTAACGTAAATGAGGCACCCAGGTTAGGCGGCTATCAAATAAAAGACCGAGGTAACGAGTTGTCTCTACACAGGACAGTCGCCTATTACCAAGATATAAGTCAGGGTCCGGATGAACGCCTCGAAGACGACAGAAATGCATAGCTACTGTCTTTGAGGACGAAAATCGAAAGCCGCGCGTATTTGCCCAATTGGCGACTCTATTAATAGTCAATTGCAGTTTTCGTTCAATCAACGGCATCCTTGCCGCAGAAAACGAAATGGATAAATCGTTTACATATAAGGAGCTATGAACTCCATTAATAGCCACAGCAAATAGCGTAACACTGAGAATACTTCCCTGTGGTACACCATCCTCAAGTGGACAAACCTCGGAAAGAGTACTCCCCACTCTAACCCGTAAAAGACGATGAGATAAAAACTCCTGAATAAAAATAGGGAAACGGCCACGAAGACCAAACCCAAACAGGCAAAGTAAAATACCATGGCACCAAGCTGTGTCATAGGCCATCTCCAGATCAAAAAACACGGTCACCTGGTGGTGATTACTGGCAAACGCCTCACAAACTGAGGATTCCAAGGATAAAAGAGCATCCGAATTGGACCGCATCTTTCGGAAACCATATTGCACCGGGGTCAATAAATTCCGGCTCTCCAGGTACCACATAAGCCTGACATTCACCATATTCTCCATCACTTTACAAATGCAGAAATAGGACAATAGTTAGTTGCTTGGAGGTGATCTTTCCCAGGCTTCAGAATGGGGAGAATTACAGCCACACTCCACAGAGATGGAAAATCACCGGCACACGAAATGAAATTGTAAAGGTCCAATCAAAATGTAAAACCACAGACATGTGGCGTAAGAAAGCATAAGGGATGTCGTCTGGACCTGGCGAGGAATCATGACACTGAGATAAAGCCGTCTTCAACTCGGAGAGATAAAATGGGATATTATAAGCTTCCCCTCCGGTGGAAGCGAAGTTAACGCCGAGTGATTCCAAATCCCGGCGATGACGTGCCCCTGGTGCAGTAGGATCTTTCCTAGAGACACTGGCAAAGTGCTTGGCGAATAGGTCAGCAACAATCTTAGGGTCTGCCACCGTCTCCCCTGCATGCGATAGCACTGGAGGGGGAGGGGGGGAAAACTTCCCAGAGATCTTACGAACTCTAACTGTTAAAGACTTCTGTGAGTGTAGTTCTGGTAGTGATGGAAGAGAGATCAGCCTTCCAAGAAATTCGTTGAGCCTCCTTGAAAGTGCGTCGTGCTCGAGCACGCGCCGAAAAGCATCCAAACACTGGGGGTCCCCACGGTGACGACGAAGTCGAGAGAATGCAGCACGCTTCTCTTGCACAGCAGTAGTGCAAGCAGCGTTCCACCAGGGAACAGGACGTTTAGGGAACTGGCCAGACGTCCTGGGGACGGATTGAAGGGCTGCAGAATGTAGGGCATCAGTGAAATAGGATGCAGCCTCGTCGGAAGTTCTAAAGTCAGCCAACGGACGAAGAGAGGAGCTAAGTTCCGTAAATCGCTGCCAGTCTGCTTTATCTAGACGCCAGCGAGAAAGGCGTGACTGTGGTACAGAATCAATGCGTTCCAATAAAATTGGAAAGTGGTCACTGCCATACAAGTCCAGTAACGCCCGCCAACTAAAATCAGAAAGAGAATTATAAGTGCAAAGTGAAAGATCTATAGAAGTAAATGTACCAGTCTGGCTATGAAAATGTGTTACCTCCCCAGAGTTTAAATTTTATAATCCCTGATCCTCAATAAAAGAAGCAACTAAGAGTCCGCGTGGGTTGGTAGCACCATCATCCCACAACGGATGGCGACCGTTAAAATCCCCTAATAAAAGTAAAGGCGAGGAAAGTTCCTGCACCAGGTCGTCAAGATCGTGTCTGTCAACGGGAACACCGGGAGGGAGATAAAGGCTACATAATGTATAAAATTTGCCCAAATAAACCTTAACAGCAACAGACTGCAACGTTGATTGAAGCTGTAATGGGACTGAAGGGATATCACAGCGAACGAATATGGCGGTGCCACCATGGTGGCCCTGTCCAGGATTAGGGGTACTGTAAACGGCACGATACCCAGGAGGACTAGAGTGGGTGTAGTCTCCGAGCATTGTCTCCTGTAAACAAAGGCAAGCAGGAGAAAACCGAGATATCAATGCTCGGAGTTCCTCCCACGAGGCTCGTAGGCCTCTACAATTCCACTGGAGGAGTCATATATATATATATATATATATATATATATATATATATATATATATATATATATATATATATATATATATATATATATATATATATATATATATATATATATATATATATATATATATATATATATATATATATATATATATATATATATATATATATATATATATATATATATATATATATATATATATATATATATATATATATATATATATATATATATATATATATATATATATATGGAGGGTAAGAGATATGGCGAAAAGGCACTGTAGTATGTGATGGTAAGGTTATATTTTTTTGTGTGTGGAAATGACTATCAGGAACAGTCTTGAAATCCAAATATTTATTCATCAAAAAGGTCACACTCACCCAGGTCACCATAGACGATGGTCTCCTTTTCCTCACAAGTGGCGATGATCTTCCCCCAGGGGTTGACAATCGAGGAGTGGCCCCAGGTGACGTGAGAATAGTTTGTGTTGCGAGCGGGAGAAACGTTCGCCACGTACACCTGGCGGTAGAGAATTAAAGATTGAGACTGATGGCGAAAGTTGACAGCCGGTATTCAAACAGCTGTTCAGAAGTCAAGGATGTACACAGCAGGTATGGACGTCCCAGGGTTTTGATGTGAGTTTTTCTCGGCAAAAGTCTTTTGGGAAATTAGGTTCAGCAGAAACAAACTAACCATACCTTAACCATAACCATTCAAAAACTTTTTAAAAGTCGAGGATGTACACAGCAGGTATGGAGGTCTCAGGATTTTAGTTTGAATTTTCTCTGTGCAAGTCTAGGGATTTTGGTTGAGTGGACACAAAATAGTAGCCATTTTTTGCTGGTTATAGGATGCTGGATTTCCTAAAATGCTCTAGTTTTGTGGACTGACATTCAAACACTTATATGATTCACATACAGCAAAACAAGCCAGACCCCATCATCACTACACACTTTTGATATTTGTTATTTGTCGAATATAGTGATGTATATATTATAATGTACATGTGTGTGTGTGACTGTGTGTGTCTAAGCATAGGCTCAGTGCCTTTGCCAGGATGTTATGGAACATGTCAGAGCTGATGGCCGTGGGAACACATGCTGAGCTAACGCAAGGATCAGCAAATGCTGACTTTCATCAGCAGTCAACCGGAAGCCACACCTTCCGGAAGAATCAAGAAGCAGTAATAAGGGCAAGCAACGCGGAGAAGAGGAGAGAAGACAGTGGGCAGCGACCAGCGGGCGGTGATCATCCGTCCGCGCTCTGTGGTGTGGCTGCCTCTCGTTTCGTGTGACCGCTCACATAATTATTGTGTAAAATTGTCAATACCATTTTATACTACAGCCACACACCTTTTAATGCCCCTGTGAGAGAGAGAGAACTAAAGTGAACTTATACGGGTACCGCTCGGCCCACACATCACTTAACTAAAACGCTATTGAGTTATCTCAAATACTACAATCTACTTGTGAAGCAGGCCACGGTAACACCGGCCCTGTGATGAGTGAGATAACAGTTCGCGCCTTTAAACTTAACACTTAGCATTAACCACGTTGAAAATAATTGCTGATATGGTGATGGTGTAAGATCCACTTCCCAACAGTAGAAGGTAGGTAAATGCATGTCATGGGCTGGAGCCACACAGCTGAAGAACTAACAGCCTTGTGGCATGGGACAGGCAACGCCTCCAGCAATCATCAGTAACACAACGGTGGTCGTGCAGTTGCCACCAGAGAACAGCCGTGTACAAGACGTATCTTTTAAACACCCATAGGAGCGTTACTCGCCTGGTTGTCGATGGCTCGGCTTCGTTGCAGCAGCTGCCAGTGGGCCGGGCCGGTGACCATGCCGCAGGCTCCGGGGTACAGCACCACTTTGCAGCCTGAAAAATTACATGTTAAGCCTTAGTTGTATGATACACAATTTTTGCATTAAGAAATAAATTAGAAAGCTCAGTCCATTTTCTATATGCAGGGGTTGGGGGATATCAGATGAATGAATCAGTCACTACATGCAGTCATTATACATAAAATTTGTCCAGCAGCCCTGCCTCCTCCCTCACCCTTGCTCCATTGTAACCTAAACTCTCTATCACCCAACCAGTAGTCTCCCATAGCTATGAAAGAGGGAAGGGGGGGGGGGGGGGGGGGCAGGACTTCTGTGTCACTCTAGTGTCTATTAGCACAAGAAAATGTATCGATTCCTTGAAACAAAGCATAAGTCAGTTCCCACAAATGCCACTGGTTAGAACATCAATAGTCTGGATTCCTGAAGGCACGGAGCTATGATTTAAAAACACCTATCCAGATATTTTTAGGCAGGAAACTAGCCCCCCAAATAACGAATGTACAAACTTTACAGAACATGAAATGATAAGAATTACAGATTAAAACTACTGCATGCCTGGCTGTCACCCACCCATCAGTCATACCAAGGAACTGCTGGACAAATTCTACCAAAGCCCTTACATGTGCACTAAAATATGGATACCAAAATATTGAATAATGAGAAAAAAATAAATAAAGCCTCCAAGCCAAACATCCACCAATCAAACCAAGAAATTAGTTCATGTTGACCCTCCCCCTCAATCCTGCGCTCACAAACTATTTTACAAAATCACTCTCCTTCATTCTCATTACAAGTCCAAACCATCTCATAATACATATTTTCGCTGCTTTGAAAAGTGTGAAATAATACACGGTACAATCTGCAAAGTGACAAGCTGTGTCCCAGAACGCTAAATGTGAGTATGTTATGCACGGAATATCATTACTAGACTGAGACCAATGCTTTGTACAAGAGGAATTGGGCTGTTACGTCTCCTTGCTAACCTTGCTGACGTCACGGGATTGTGTAATGGGAACAAGCACAGAAGACGACCATGTGATATGTAAACTTCAGCACATAACATGTAGGAGAGAAAGAGGACAAACATAACAAAGACGCAGTAGGCAATGACACATAACAAGTAGTATGCAAAAGAGTTGTCAAATGCAGCACAAAGTAAGCACTCACCTAACTTTGCATAAAGTCGGGCCATTTCTGGAAACCTCATGTCGTAACAGATGCCGAGACCAATCTTACAGTGGGGGAGCTCAAAGGTGGTCAAGGTGTTGCCAGGAGTGAAGAAGCTGGACTCTTGCAAGACTAGTTGACCAGGGATATTGACGTCAAAAAGGTGCATCTAGAGACAAAACATCAATTCGTAATTTGTTCAATTTGGTCAATTCAATTTTTTTTTGTCTTTTTTTGCCCTCGAGCTGCTACTACTGTAAAATAAGTTTCCATAATGGATCGTAGGAACAGTGAAAATTAGATCTAGGTAAATAGCCAAAACATGTGACAAGGTGTGAGGCAGAGGAGTGAGTGGCAGGTCATTGTAAAAGCGCGTTCAGACCTGTGCAACTTTTCGTGCGCACAGGAGGCATGCGCCAATTGCATGAAGAGGCAAGCAGAGGGAAAGGTAAGGCATGCTTCAAATCTGTGCGCACAGGCCAACGTGCGCAGACGCATGAAAGCGCAAGTGTCTCCCCATCCAAGACGGGGAGACTCGTGCAACAGTCGCCCGTCAGCCACGGTTTAATATATCCTGTGTTTTCTAATTTTCAGGTTCTCATTTATATTGCCAGTATGGCGGATTGGTCCAATGAAAAAAATATAAACTTTATTGAGGATTATCGTTCATCTACTTGTCAGTGGATGGCTAGCTCCGCAGACTATCATGACAGTATGAAACAGAATGATGCTCTACATTTCCTCAAAAATAAATATGAAATGGGGACGTCAAAGGCAGTCCTGAACAAAAGTAAAAGCCTTCGGTCATACTCCTCTTCTTCTACACTCACACATACGTGCAAGATATTTACTGACCCAGCACTCACGTTTTTCCTTCGATTTCATCTTTGTCGTAAAATAATACCAGCTCATTGCCGTCTCGATTGTAGAGAAGGCCTGACAGCTCAAATTATGAGGCATCCAAGTAAAGCTGAGTGTCCCGCGCTCTCCAATATTTTTTTGTTTGTTTGTTTTAATGCATATCTGTGATTTTTTTTCTGTGATAAATAAAGGTTTTCCAACATTAATATCTAATAAATATTATCAAATTAGACATAAAAAAGAGGAAATAAATAAGATATAAGGAGAGGGATAAATATTCACACACAAAAATATAGAAATACATTGACAGTCGTAACTGGGTACTCCTATTAGTTTGATTTTTCTTTTACCGTTTCTAAATATATCTTTTTGACATTCATAACGCTGTCGTTACAGCTATTATATTCAACAAGCCGATCCTCCATCCCGATACTAGGCAACTCATTCACCTGCTATCTGGCACCTACGAGTGAGGGGGCTGCTACAACCTTCTCAAAAGGGCATAGAGAATCAAAGTCAGAGGAAGAAAAGAACATAAAAACACCTAGGTTCAGGGTGAAGTGTATAAGTGTGCACTGTGAAGTAACTAAGTGCATGGTGTTGAAATGCCAGAATTGTCTCTTTTCTATACTCCAACACGACCACTGCGTGTAACAAAACACACGAGAAACTAATCCAGACAAGGTAAGGTTTTGCCGGCGCAGGGGATCGAACCCGCGACCAGAGAGACGGGAGAGCCACTCCATAACCAGTCAGCCAAAGAGGTACCCCCCTGGCAGAGTGAGTTATGGGAGGCTCGCCCATCAGGCAAGTCGCTGCACTACAGTGTGAAGTATAGAAGTGTGGAGAAGGAGGACCTAAGAAGCGATACAAAGCGTTACAGGTCAAAAGAAGAAGAAAAAGAAGAAGAAAGCATACCTACCTGGCACAGGAGATATCGTAATCGGGAAGTGAAAAGAAAAGTGTAATAGTGGAAACTAACAAAAGGGCATAGAAAAGCAAAGTCAGGGGAAGAAAATAACAGAAAAAACACCTAGGTTCAGGTTGAAGTGTATAAGTGTGCACTGTGAAATAACTAAGTGCATGTTGTGAAGTATAGAAGTGTTGAGAAGGCGTTACAGGTCAAAAGAAGATCATCTCTGAAAATAATTTAAATCCCGCACGGACGCGGCTTCCCCGCCCCCTGCTCCTGACCCCCTGAATCCCCCCGCCCAAGAAGGAGAGGCCCTCGTTCCTCCTGCCCCGGGAGAGAGTCAGCCCCACGGTATGGACACCTCAGAGACTGCAGATGTTCCTGTTAACCAGGGAAAGGTGGACAGGAAGCGACGGAGTTTGCTGTGGCCTCTCAACACAGGTCAGGACACGACGGCTGCCAGCACTTGTGGTTCATGGGTCTCCTCAAACAGCACCCAGAGGCCAACCCGCTGTTTAAGGAAGGTCGAAACGTTCCCGACATCACGGTGGATACTGGGCCGGTGTACGATCAGCTTGTAACGCAGGGCTTTCAGGTGAAGGTCATGGTGCCTTTGGAGGAGTCTCCAAAAACTGTTCTTATTCATGGTGTGCCCATCTATGTAACTGTCAACTGCTTAGCCACTCCTCCGGGCTTTCTGTCACTGAGGAGGCGTTTTGTGGGTCAGGTGGCACGCCCACAACTATCTGCGGACTGTGCAGGAAACGGGTCACTCCTTACCGACCTGAGCCTGACCTCTGCCAACGTTGCAGTCGCTGGGGGCATAAGGACTGGCGGTGTAGATCTTTGCCTCGGTGTCGGTTCTCTGTTGGCCGCCACCACTCGGAGGAGTGTAAAAAAACGAATCCAGGACGGTGCCTCCTTTCCGTATCGGTGCTTTAATTGTGGTGGCCCTCATAATGCCCAATCCAGTGCGTGTCCGGAGAAACCTGCCTCCTTCTTCAGCTCCCTACGGGATCAGTCGGACCCCTTCACCCGTCAACATGTCACTTCAGCAGCCTACCCCCTGCACCGCTCCCTGCCCATAATGCCTGGGCAACTCCTCTACCTAGCTCTGGACGTCGACGACCCTCCGCTGGCACTGTTCATGAGTCCTCACCTGCCCCTGCATTCCCCGCTGGGGGTCCACTAGTTTACGCTCCTACTGCTGACCTCTCTACTAGTATCCTGCTCACCCTCCAAAAGGAAATAACCAATCTTTCAGCTGTCCTTGCTCAAGTTTCTGTGCGCCTCACTGCTGTGGAAGTTCGCCCTGTTCCCCCTGCTCCATGTCCTCCTCCTGGCCCAGCTCCTGTGACTGCTGATGCTGGAGGGTTCCGTTCTCTACCGTTCTCGCCGGCAGCCGATCCCCAGCCTCAGGTAGCACCCAGTACTTCTCTCTGTCCAGTTCCTCCTGTGCAGGCTACAGTGACACATGTAGCTTCACCCGCCTACGGCAGGGGTGCCCAGATTGTGGGTGACTCTGGCCTGACCGCAGTCTACTCTCGGATGGATTCGCTGGAGACTGCGGTAGAGGGCATGCATTCTGCGATGCAAGCCCTCTTTGCAAAAATGGATGGCATTCAGCAGCAGCCCCTGGGTATCTCCTTATCCTCATAATGGCCTGCACAACCTATCGCTTCCTGACCTGGAACATTAACGGGCTGCGTGCCCGTTTCACTGATCTCCACTCGTATGCCGACATCATTGCCCTACAGGAGGTCGGGCCGAGGTGCCACAGTTGAAAGGTTATGTGACTCACTCTCTCGGACCTGGAGATAGTAGCAGTAGAGGGTTAACAACTTATGTCAAACTTCCTGTTACTTTTTATGAGATGCGGGTTGCTGGGGTTATGGAGTTTCTTTTTGTGTGGCTGCATGTTCCTAATGGTACCCTGTACTGTATAAATCTGTATGTCCATGCTTGTGCCTTTCGTGCTGACAACCTCCCGGGTTGCTTCTTGGAAGAAAAATCATTGCTAATGGGGGATCTCAACGCTCGACTTAAGGACCTAGGTAGTCACTTGACCACCAATGTAAACGGGGTTCGCTGGAAAGCTTTTCTTGACGTCACAGATAATGTAATGCTCACAGGTGACAGTGTCCCTACACACACTCAAGGTGGCAGGTTAGACTATTTATATGTAGCCCGGTCCAACATGTCCCCGTGCTCTATTGAGACTTGCTTGTTGCCTACTTTACTCAGCGACCACTTTGCTCTGGAAACTACTCCTCCTTGGTCTTATTACACCTAGGAAGAGGCTAACTGTTCCTGTTGCCCGAGTGCCAAGGCTTGTCTCATGTGTCGAGTCTTGGTACACAGTCGCCAAGGCCACCTTTTCTGATGTTAATTCCTTGTATCAGGGCTTTGTTGCAGTTATTGAAGGCTTTGTGTCCCCCTCTCATAGGGCTCCTAGGGTACGTGCCGTCAATCATTGCTCCTCCTCTTATGCTAAGGATCCTGTCATACTTTCTTGCCAGCAAACTCTTGCGACCTACCAGAGGCGGTGGCAGCGTGACCCCAGCGACTATGATGCAAGGGATGCAATGGTGTCTGTTGCTCGACACCTCACTGACCCTCGTAAACAGGCTCGGCAGCGATAGTGGGGTGACTTCTTGGGGCAGCTGCGTAAGATTAAGACACTGCAGAGGATTTGGCTCCATGTCAACAGGGTCAGGGGCAAACCCAGGTCTCAAGTAGCTGCACCCACACTTATGGTAGGCTTAATGCATCATATGATCTGGTGGTGATGCGGCTGAGGCTGGGCTAAAGATATTACTGGGAAGTCAGTGGGGCTGACACTGTACCTTGTAGCTTGTGTGCCAGGCCAGGGGGTCACACGCTCAAACACTATGTCCTGCAATGTCCTGCTCTTAGTGCTTACCGCCCACAGGGCCACTGGGACCTGCCTGAGCTGGTGGGCTGGTTCGTTAACAATAATGTTCTTTCAGTTGTGCTCAGTGAGTATCCTGCATTTGCCCCTAGATTGTAGTTTATATGTTCAGTCCCTTATGTCTACTCCCCTGCCTAAATCAAGGCCTTTATTTTTTTAGCACTTGTCCCTACCATTGTATCTTTTTAGTTTCCTGTTGCTACTTCCACATGTATCCTTAGTTGTATTGTGTTGCCTTCAGCTGCGATCCTCTGTTTTTATTATCTTACTAGAAGTGTGCTTCCTGGTTGTTAGGGTTACGCAACACAAGGTTAAATTATTATGAGGTTTATTCACATTATGTTGGTATATAATGGTAGCGAGCTTATGGAAGTTAACAATATTATTTTCAATTCATCATTCTGTTGGTAATGGTAGCGAGCTTACTGAAGTTAATTAACAATGCTATTGACAACTCATTGTTGGTAATGGTAGCGAGCTTTTACCGAGTTCCTTTACAACACTGATTACAACTCATCATTCCAATCACCAGTAGGGCATACTCATCACAGAACATTTCATATATATATATATATATATATATATATATATATATAGAGAGAGAGAGAGAGAGAGAGAGAGAGAGAGAGAGAGAGAGAGAGAGAGAGAGAGAGAGAGAGAGTTAGAGAGAGTTAGAGAGTCCTGGGCCCGTATCCTCGAGAGCTATTAACTTTTACTCTTAAAGTTACTATCAAAGTTAATAGTTTCAAATTATTAAGAGTAAAAGCTATCCTCGTCAACTTTGAGTGTAAGTATTAGCAAATCCCTGGCTACTATTATCTTCTTCTTCTTCTTCTTTATGGCGGGCTCGTTGCTAAGGACGCCTCCGTGCAAAACGTAAACATCCGACATGAATTAAGTATATATTTCAAAAGAAAAATAAAGAAAAGATGTATAAATGTACAACAGAAACATAATAAATGGCAAACACAAGAAAATACTGAGTTTTGTGGCAGATAGAAGACAGATCCTCTCTTTATCCACACCACACTACATTCTCACAACATATACACCTTTTCCCAAAATTAAAATTTCAAAATGGCGCACATACACCAAGCCTCGAGTCCCCGCCTGGGGACCACAAATTCCCCAGGAGGACTCCTTCTGGCTGCCGACCCGAGAGGTGTCTTGATAACTCCTCGAACCTCTTTCTTCTCAATTTCTGCAACAGTCGCGGTCTTCGCTCTAATTTTCATTCTGTGGAACATCATCTCTCCTCCTCTAAACCTCACCTTCTCTTCCTTACTGAAACACAGGTTCCTGAGGCTACTGACAGCAATCTCTACTCTGTTCCTCCTACTATCTCTATCCTAAATTTCAATCCAAAGCTGGATGTTGCGCCTACGTGCGCAACGACATCACTTGCTCGTGCCCACGACCTAGACTCTTCAGAATTTTCCACCATCTGGTTAAGACTTCACTGTCATTCTATTACTAAATACATCTGTGCTGTTTATATCTCACCTAACTCTACCAACTATGTAAAATTCTTTGACTATTTGAATTCTAAAGATTAGCACATCTTGACCAACTCTACCTTAGCTGAAATCTCCATCCTAGGAGATTTCAATGTTCACCACCAGCTTTGGCTTTCATCCTCTTTCACTGACCATCCTGGTGAACAAGCCTACAACTTTGCTATCCTCAACGACCTAGAGCAGTTGGTCCAGCACCCTACACGTATTCCTGACCGTCTTGGAGATCGGCCCAACATTCTAGACCTCTTCCTTACCTCAAACCCTTCTGCTTATTCTGTCAAACTGTTCTCTCCGTTGGGCTCCTCCGATCACAATCTTATTTCTGCATCCTGTCCTATCGCTCCTGTACACCCTCTGGACCCACCGAAGAGGCGATGCTTCTGGCATTTTGCTTCAGCTCGGTGGGACGACCTGAGGATGTACTTTTCCGATTTCCCGTGGAATGATTATTGCTTCCAGGATAGAGACCCCTCTGTGTGTGCTCAGCGCATCACAGAGGTGATTGTCTCTGGAATGGAGGCATACATTCCTCGTTCTTTCTCTACTCCTCACGCTAAAAAGCCTTGGTTTAATCACGCTTGTTCTCGTGCTGTCAATGATAGAGAGGTAGCTCACAAAAGATACCAGAGCCTTCAAACTAATGCTAATTATGAACTTTACATTTCTGCCCGAAATCGTGCCAAATCTATTCTCCGACTAACCAAAAATTCTTTCATTAATAGAAAATGTCAAAGCCTTGCTTTCTCTAACTCTTCCTGTGACTTCTGGCATCTAGCCAAAATATCTCCTCCAACTTCACTTCTTCATCTTTCCCTCCACTCCTCAGTCCTGACGGCAACACTGCCGTCTCATCTATCTCTAAGGCTGAACTCTTCTCTCAAACTTTTTCTAAAAACTCCACTCTGGACGATTCTGGGCATATTCCTCCTACTCATCCCCCCTCTGACTCCTTTATGCCTGTTATAAAGATTCTTCAAAATGATGTTTTCTATGCCCTCTCAGGCCTCAATCCTCAGAAGGCTTATGGACCTGATGGAGTGCCTCCTATTGTCCTTAAAAACTGTGCCTCCGTGCTGTCACCCTGCCTGGTCAAACTCTTTCGCCTCTGCCTGTCAACATCTACCTTTCCTTCTTGCTGGAAGTATGCCTTCATACAGCCTTTACCTAAGAAGGGTGACCGCTCCAATCCCTCAAACTACCGTCCTATTGCTTTACTTTCTTGTCTATCTAAAGCTTTTGAATCAATCCTTAACCGGAAGATTCAAAAGCACCTTTCCACTTCTGACCTTCTATCTGATCGCCAGTATGGGTTCCGCAAGGGGGTGTCTAGTGGTTATCTCCTAGCCTTCTTAACTGACTCTTGGTAATCCTCTTTTAGCAGTTTCGGTTAAACTTTTGCTATTGCGCTGGACATATCAAAATCTTTTGATAGGGTCTGGCACAAATAATTGCTTTCTAAACTAACCTCCTAAGGTTTCTATCCTTCTCTCTGTACCTTTATCTCCAGTTTCCTTTCTGACCGTTCTATTTCTGCCGTGGTAGACGGTCACTGTTCTTCCCTAAATCTATTAACAGTGGTGTCCCACAGGGTTCTGTCCTATCTCCCACTCTTTTCTGTTGTTCATTGATGATCTTCTTTCCAAAACGAACTGTCCTATCCATTCCTACGCCGATGATTCCACTCTCCATTATTCAACTTCTTTTAATAGAAGACCCACCTTCAGGAACTTAACGACTCAAGGTTGGAGGCTGCAGAACGCTTAGCCTCAGACCTTACTATTATTTCCGATTGGGGCAAGAAGAACCTGGTGTCCTTCAACGCCTCAAAACACAGTTTCTCCACCTATCCACTGACACAATCTTCCAAACAACTATCCCTATTCTTTGACAACACTCAGCTATCACCTTCCTCAACACTAAACATCCTCGGTCTATCCTTAACTCAAAATCTCAACTGAAACTTCATATCTCATCTCTTACTAAATCAGCTTCCTCGAGGCTGGGCGTTCTGTACCGTCTCCGCCAGTTCTTCTCCCTGCACAGTTGCTGTCCATATACAGGGCCTTGTCCGCCATCTTATGGATTATGCATCTCATGTATTGGGGGGATCAACTAACACAGCTATTCAGGACAGAGTGGAGGCAAAGGCTCTTCGTCTCATCAGCTCTCCTCATACTGATAGTCTTCTACCTCTTAAATTCCGCCGCAATGTTGCCTCTCTTTCTATCTTCTATCGATATTTCCACGCTGACTGCTCTTCTGAACTTGCTAACTGCATGCCTCCCCCCCTCCCGCGGCCCCGCTGCACTCGACTTTCTACTCATGCTCATCCCTATACTGTCCAAACCCCTTATGCAAGAGTTAACCAGCATCTTCACTCTTTCATCCCTCACGCTGGTAAACTCTGGAACACTCTTCCTTCATCTGTATTTCCTCCTGCCTACGACTTGAACTCTTTCAAGAGGAGGGTATCAGGACACCTCTCCTCCCGAAACTGACCTATCTTTTGGCCACCTCTTTGGATTCTTTTAGGAGCAGCAAGTAGCGGGCTTTTTTATTAATGTTTACTTTTTTTGTGCCCTTGAACTGTCTCCTTTGCTGTAAAAAAAAAAAAAAAAAAAAAAAAGCCTCAAAGGCTGCTTTTACTCCGTCACTCGTCAATACCCTTATCTCCCCTCCTGCGTCACGACTTGCTCTGCTGAAATTACTGCACCATAACCACGTCATCTGCCCCAATGATCTACGGGCCGGAGAACCAGCGCAGAAAAGGAGTAAGTTTAATTGGTCGCCAGATGAAACGGTCTTCTTGCATCAAATTCATGAAAAAATACGTATAATCAGAGGGTGTTATGGGAAGAGTATCACCCCTGAGGATAAGAAGAGAGCATGGACTGAAGTGGCAGAAGCTGTAACAAGGTTAGGAGTCACATATTCATGGTTCAATCAGCTTACAAACTAACCTAACCTAATCAATTGGGTATTTTTTGCATAATAACACAACCACTGACCTTCCAAACAGAACATACCTTTTTATTCTGTATCTGAATAGTTTCATTATGACCATTTCTGCCACAACCCCCTCTCACTCAACAACTTAACATAACTAAACCTAACCATGCCAAACCTGCCCCGTCCTATCGAGCACATCCTAACTTAACATGCCAAGTTTGTTGGGGGGGAAGAGGGGGTTGGTATAGATAGTTAAGGCATATTTGCCCTGTTTTTATTCTTTATTTATTTTTATTTGTTTACTATTATTTTTTTATTGGGGGGGGGGGGGTGCTAGGCATGCCAGACTATGGACACTTTTACAAGTACTTTATGTCAAGACTATATGGGAATAGGTAGGTTTTGTGAGAATAGTAAAGTAAGATTAAAATAGTATATTTATAGCATTGGTCAAACAGATTATGGTGATATAATGTTAGATTGGAATGTACTCAAGATAATGAAATTAGGGTTAACGCTTTTATCTTTTTTGTTACATATTCACATATTCATGATTCAAGTAACTTGCAAACTAACCTAACCTCGTCAAATGGGTATTTTTGTATACAAACACAACCACAGAGTTTCCAAACAGGACATACTTTTTCCTACTGCTCCATGTGAATAGCATCATCATGACCATTTCTGCTGCAACCCCCACTCCCTCAACAATCTAACATAACTAAACCAACTCCTGCTAAACATGTCCAACCTAACACGTCCTAACCTAACATGGTAGGTCCCCAAGTTTGTTAGGGTGGAAAGGGGGTTAGTATAAGAGAGTCAAGTCATATTTACCTGTTATTTTATTTATTCCTTATTTATATTTTTTTTTGGGGGTGGGTGGGTTGGGCATGCCAGGCTCTCAACACTTTTACAAATATTTTATGTTAAGACTAATTCGGAAAAAGGTAGATTTGATGAGAATGGTAAAGTAAGATTAAAATATTATTTTGATAGCATTGGTCGAACAGTTTCTGGTGATATAATGTTAGGTTAGACGTACTCAAAAGAATGGAATTAAGATTAATGCTTTGAATTTTTTTGTATAGCTGTATTGTGTAATATCCTCCTACTTAGAGAAAAGCATTTTAGAAAAGTAGGTAATGAAAAGTTGTATTTATGGCCATGTTCATAACAACTAAAAAGTTAATGTCTTATGATGCATGTAAATAAAATACTGGTACTGATTTAGCTTTCCATCACAGCATGCATTAAATGTTATTGGAGAAGGTATGGGAAATAAAAAGCATGCCATAGTGAAACGATTAAGAAACTTGCTTCACATTTATACCCTGACAGTGCCTTCGCTGGAAATGGACCCCGTACGCAGGATGACTGTGAGAGGCGTTGGTACAACGTACAACAAAAATCAAAGCCTTGCATTGCCAAGTGCAAGAATGAGCAGCGGCAGACTGGTAATTTTTTTTAGTTGTTATGTCTTTAAATGTAAAACTTATATTAGTTAGTTTTTTATGTGCTCACAAAATGCAGCTATACTGGCCACAATGCCTTTATTTCAGCTTAAAGTTAATAAGTTCATAGCAGTGAACTGCATATTTGATATAGAATTTTTTTTAATGTTCATCTGTCAATGACTATCAATCTATCTAAATACCTTGGTTGTCTTCCCCCAGTGAAGGGTTTTAGCCAAGACAGGCACACACTTACTCACACACTCACACTCATGTACACCACTCTCTCAGCTGCACAGCCCCTGAGGGAGTAAAAAGGCCCTCACTGTATGGGGGATTAGCTGCACAGTTCAGACAGGGAACTTCCACACCAAGGCCTCACAGCATACACTGGTTTACCCCTGCCCCTTCATAACAATGACATTTCCCCCAGCACCTGAGTGCCCCACACGTGTGGCACCACAGATACGCAGGCGCCTGCCTATACAACTATGACATTAACTGTGGTAGATAAACTGGTGTATGATATCATAGGCTGCTCGTCTCATGTATTTGAAGGGGTACCAGAGCCATTCAGCATTGACATCATGTGCTAGGGATAGGACAGCAGCAACAGTCAAGCAGCAGTGAAATATTGACTGGCCTGTATGTTTTTGGCAAAAACTTTTATATTCTCATTAAAACAATTTATTAATCACCCTTAAATTCATATTCTTTGTAGATACACACTTTATCAGTATTGCTAGAGACCATCCCAGCACATTGTTCATTACTTGTGGAAAAGATACCATTAGCTGCTCCGGCAACAGCCACTGCTTCAATATCTGCTGGCCCTATGACACCAGCCACTGCTTCATCATCTGCTGGCCCAATGACACCAGCCACTGCTTCATTATCTGCTGCCCCAATGACACCTGCCACTGCTTCAACATCTGCTGGCCCTATGACACCTGCCACTGCAAGGGATGACAATGAAGCTGCTCCACCACGATCATCACCTACTTCATCGGAGTTAAGAGATGCCTTTCATAGTGCAGCAGTATAATTTTTTGATGCCGGGGCTGAATATTACTGCCTCAAGGCTATGATTTTCACTTTTTTTTTTTTATTACCGAGGAGGTTAGGGTGGAAGGGGTGAAAAATGATCTCTGTTTTTCGACAAAATTTACCAGAAAAAAAATTGTGTGCCATTGTGAGTGGGTTCACTTGAGATTGGGCTCCAATACACCTCCGTGGTCTAGTGGTCAGCATGCCTGACTTCTACGCGGGCCCAGGTTCGAATCCCGGCCCGGGCAGTCGGCGTGCAGCTCACCCAGCTGATCATCCTCCTCTCGGCTGGTCGATAAATGACTACCTGGGAAACTGTGGTAACCCGGATGTCAAACTGGCCCTGTGTCCCGGGGTAATGGGCTCCCTCCCACCACAGGCTCAAGGGCCAATGTTACGGAGATGAGCATTAGCTTATAACACCTTTAGGCACCGATCATATTTGCATTTTATGTAGTCTGTGATACAGGCAGGATATTCATTAGTACCTAATTAGACGCATGCTGCTCTCCAGTGCTCTCTGATGAACTCACAATCAAAGATGTAGTATACCTATATGATAGCATTGAGTAATCTTAGGTCACTTGGTAAAGTGTTCACCTAAGTCTGACCCAAGCTGACAACATAAACCTAAGCGTGTTTGCAAGCTGAGTGTTTAGAATATTGGCATAATAATAAAAGATGCTGAAAACTGGATTCCACTACTTTATTGAATATATGAATAATTATATACTGAATTTGTAATGGAGCCAAGATAAAAAAAGCTATGTTTTTCAGCGGTCATACCATGATCTCATGAAAATAATTAGGTTGACATATATAATTAATTACTACGTATTTTGGTATGATGACCATTGCACGTTAATACCATAGCTTTGCAAGCATTGAGTAATCTTAGGTCACTTGGTAAAGTGTTCATATAAGTCCGACCCAAGCTGACAACATAAACCTAAGCATGTTTGCAAGCTGAGTGCTTAGAATATTGGCATAATAATAAAAGATGCTGAAAACTAGATTCCACTAATAGAGTAATTATATACTGAATTTGTAATGGAGCCAAGATAAAAAGCTATGTTTTTCAGTGGTCATACCATGATCTCATGAAAATAAATAGGTTGACATATATAATTAATTACTACGTATTTTGTTATGACGACTATTGCACATTAATACCATAGCTTTGAATCCAATGATGAATATCTTCAAGCAAGACACAAATAGCAACAGATTGGTCACCAATTCACTCAGTAAACACAATACTCCAGAAAAGTATACACTGAATTCACAATAAAGTTGTTTTTCCACTTGGAACTTTGTAAACAGAAACCAAGTAACCTCGTTTCACTTCACTTAGAAGGCATGATGTTCACGATGTGGTCACCTGACCTTTCGTTCCTCCTCCCTCACACTGGCAGACGTCTCTAACAAGCTTTTTTACCACCATTATCTCAATACGAATTACCGGCAGGAGTAATTTGTTTTCTAACTTGATTTTAAAACAACAATAATTATAAATCATATTCTAAATTACATTTTAATGCAATTTTAATGTCATCTTTTTCATTTGCATGTGTGTACCTTTCTGCTATAAATAAAAGTTTTTTTCCCATGTTTTGTTTTCCTTAACTCGAATATTTCACATTTTAATCAGTAACAAAGGCATCAAACACTAATTGTATGTTTAAGCTGGGGTTTTTTTTCTGTTGACATAAACTACGTCGTTTTCCTTTGGTGCCATTATTTTCACATGGGTGCAGTCTATCACTCCCAAAACACCGGCAAGTTGGTAGAATTCTGCTTGCTTTTCACGGATCTCCACCCTATCAAGGGGAGACTGGATAAACCTCCCGACTACCTACGGGGCACTGAGGGCGGCCAGAGTTTCCGCAATCACCCTGCTTACACTACTCTGGCTTACCCCAAACTCATCACTTGAACACTGCAGCATTTTTCCTGTAGCCAAGTATCTTTAAGTCAAAATCACTTTCAACCCCGGGGTGAGGAAATGCTCCCTTTGAACTGGATCATGTAGCTCTCTTCTCACCAAATCAGTTACATACTCCATTCCTGCACGGTCTAATATGTATGTCTTGACAAGTTCACCATCGTTATACAGTTCCAAAGCGTCCTATCGAACTCTAAATTGCGGAGGCGGGCTGGGCGAGGAAGTCCGGTGGCCATGTTGATATGGGTCTGGGTCTGGGATTCACTATTAACTTTACTATTAAGTGTTTAGAAGTCCTCGCCAGCACTCCCAAGTTAATACCAAAGTTAATAGTAGGTATTAAGCTAATAGTTGTTGAGGATACACTTTGAGAGTGAAGTTAATACTAAAGTCGAAAGTTAATACCAAGTTTAGTATTAATAGTTGTCGAGGATACGGGCCCTGGCCATAGCTAACAAAACCTACCCTAGTCAAATTTCTATGGTGCATAATTATACAAGAAAATGTCTCCCTTCAACCACCGATATGTGTTCACAAAGATACCAAGGGGGTGATCAAAAGCCCACACAAAAGGGAATGTTCACATACGTACTCTATATAAAGACACACAAGTGAGGTACCAGCTCAGTCAGTATGCTATGGAACCTGTGGGGTGTGGTTGAGGCGGTGTGTGTCAATTCAACTCCAATAAGTAAAATTAACGTTCTATCAAGATAACACACTAACAAGCTTGGTCCCTAGGAGCTGGGTTCAACGTACGTACCTGTGGGAGTGAGGTTGAGGCGGTGTGTGAGGGAGACTTCTCACCTCTCCCCACTGCCCGCGTGCTATCCAGAGGCTAGTGAACGCATTTATCTGTGGTTTAGTTAACATACAATTGGCCTGTTCCACCAGTCGAGAAGGAGTTCCGATGCAACTGGTTCTCTCTCACTTAATACAGGTGGAAAATTCCGCTAGACCCTTCTCCGTGAAAAAAAAAAAAAAAAAAAACTAATGCTGGGATCACACATCCGCGATTTCGCTCTGCGACGGTTGGCGATTTTGAAAATTTCCGAAATAGGCATACACGCTCGACGTCCCTGCGATTAGTCGCAATAGTCGCGCGGTAAAGTTCGCACGACTTGCGGGTGCCGGCCCGTTGCGCGAACATTTTGAAATGTTCAAAAAGTTCGCAGAAGTCTGCGATATTGGCCAAATCGCACGATTATTCGCACGGTTAAGGTAAAGGTAAATTTAGTAAAACAAAGTATATGAGTATGTAACTAGTAAATAAATTTTAATCTAAGAATAATAATGATGAATATTTTTAAACTTTAGTAATAAAAATTTGCATACTTGCTCTTCACTGGAAATAACCTTAAATATTTTAACTTAAAAGTTGAGTTGTTTTCGAATTTGGCTATAGCCTATTAAAGCTGTTTTCCACATGGTCTGTGATGAGTGGGCACTTAGGCAAATAATGATGAGACATCCCACCGCTTATGCCACTAGTGTGTTGTAAAGCTTCGGTCTTTAAGCTGTGAGGTACTACCAGGGTGCAATGTATGACTCCATCAATTGTTTCTCTAGCATAGCATATAATCTCATCCCTTGTTTCAAATTGCTGCAAGATGTTTTTATGTTATGTTATGCAGTTTCAGTAAATGCGAAGGACGACACAGTGAATTTGATCCATGCGGGAACTAACGACCTTCAGTCAACTCAATCTCAGGACCTGTTAGCAAAATACCGTCGAGTCATTCGGAAATACAAGACCAAGTCCCCTCACATCATCGTCTCTTTGATTCTACCGACAGTCAATACGTTCGCCGGATTTAACAGTAAAGCTTACGGCGTCAACACTAGTCTAAAGCAGTTATGTAACGATGAAGGCGTAGCGTTCACGAATGCGTGGCATTGTTGGTGGTAGCGAGTGTTCTAAGTGCTAATCGATTCACGGATAGAGAAAGCCATATCCGCCAGGGTTACTTTATTGGACAAAAATACACCAAGTCATTACGACAAAGACAACACATAGGATAGGTGTTTGTTTGTGTATGCGTTTGTGTGGATATTGTACTGTGTGGATGCCATAAGTGTTGATGTGTGTGTGTGGAACAATGTGTAAAAGGAATGTATAGCA